>NW_026046905.1:0-68584 GCF_023864275.1 Schistocerca cancellata
GATGACAAGCGGTTGATATGCTTGTAAGTGTAGCATATGAAACAAGAATCGTATGAAGCATCCGTAGCCAGGTGCTAAAGTCGCAGTATGGCCGCAGGTGACGGTCGTATGATGGGTCTGTAGCCACAACAGGTTGGCAGCAAAGCAAATACCGCTAACTGAAAGCACCCTGCTGTAGCCCCAGTGGCGCAATTGGTTAGCGCACGGTACTTATAAGGCAGTAGCCGTGAGCAATGCCGGGGTTGTGAGTTCGAGCCTCACCTGGGGCATACTTTTATTTCGTAGCAGCTGACTCTGAAAGCATCGGGACGCTAGATTTGAGATGAATCACCTACTTGAGAAGAATAAGTGTGCGTGCGTTGTGCGTGTCGTTTGCGTATTCCTCGGTAGTATAGTGGTTAGTATCCCCGCCTGTCACGCGGGAGACCGGGGTTCGATTCCCCGCCGGGGAGGTGCGATTTTTATATCGCGAAAGTTGCACGTGTGGCCCGATAGGACATTAACGTTGTGATCGAGAAATGTAGTTGCTGCAGAATCGTAAGAAACTCTGCGTCTTAGGAAGTGTTTCTCGTATTCTCCACACGACGTCGTCATCGTTTCAGAACTTACAGGGTTTGCTGTTGACGCTGGGTCAGCGCACCCCAGGCTTAATGATCGAGCTCGAAGCACACAAGAAAAGGAATAATTTTAGCAGAGCGTGGTTTCGATCCACGGACCTCTGGGTTATGGGCCCAGCACGCTTCCACTGCGCCACTCTGCTGCGTGACGTGGGATACTTGGAAAAGCGTTGTCAGCGTCGCGTACCGTTTAATTAACTGTGCAACATCTCTCAGCTTGACTTGTCTCGACTTTGCTCGACTGACGCTACGCTGACGCTTGCACGAAGCGATATTTACCACGATCGTCTCGAGATGCAGCTGCGAGATGCTCAGGATTGACATTGCACTCCACGCAGGTGGAAACATTCGAATGCACTGCCTAGCTACGCGCCCGCAACTAACAAAATGCCGACCCTGCCAAGATTCGAACCTGGAATCTTCTGATCCGTAGTCAGACGCGTTATCCGTTGCGCCACAGGGCCACTGTTCGTCTTTCGTCATATGACGCGGGTACACATCGCAGAGCAACGTGTTCTCCGTGGCTCGGCAACTGCGTGTCGTCCACTGACAACGGCGGCGCGGCCACTCTGGTCTTCCGCACTCTGCAGGGAGCTGCCAAGGAAGGCATCTCTCCTCCAGCTGCTCGGCCACGGTGCGCCTGCATAGCTTAGAGCTTGCCACACATCTGCCCTCGCTGTTGGACAGGTAGCAGAAGGCAAGGCGCGCGTTTTTCTGCAATTTTTCGGTGATGACAAGCGGTTGATATGCTTGTAAGTGTAGCATATGAAACAAGAATCGTATGAAGCATCCGTAGCCAGGTGCTAAAGTCGCAGTATGGCCGCAGGTGACGGTCGTATGATGGGTCTGTAGCCACAACAGGTTGGCAGCAAAGCAAATACCGCTAACTGAAAGCACCCTGCTGTAGCCCCAGTGGCGCAATTGGTTAGCGCACGGTACTTATAAGGCAGTAGCCGTGAGCAATGCCGGGGTTGTGAGTTCGAGCCTCACCTGGGGCATACTTTTATTTCGTAGCAGCTGACTCTGAAAGCATCGGGACGCTAGATTTGAGATGAATCACCTACTTGAGAAGAATAAGTGTGCGTGCGTTGTGCGTGTCGTTTGCGTATTCCTCGGTAGTATAGTGGTTAGTATCCCCGCCTGTCACGCGGGAGACCGGGGTTCGATTCCCCGCCGGGGAGGTGCGATTTTTATATCGCGAAAGTTGCACGTGTGGCCCGATAGGACATTAACGTTGTGATCGAGAAATGTAGTTGCTGCAGAATCGTAAGAAACTCTGCGTCTTAGGAAGTGTTTCTCGTATTCTCCACACGACGTCGTCATCGTTTCAGAACTTACAGGGTTTGCTGTTGACGCTGGGTCAGCGCACCCCAGGCTTAATGATCGAGCTCGAAGCACACAAGAAAAGGAATAATTTTAGCAGAGCGTGGTTTCGATCCACGGACCTCTGGGTTATGGGCCCAGCACGCTTCCACTGCGCCACTCTGCTGCGTGACGTGGGATACTTGGAAAAGCGTTGTCAGCGTCGCGTACCGTTTAATTAACTGTGCAACATCTCTCAGCTTGACTTGTCTCGACTTTGCTCGACTGACGCTACGCTGACGCTTGCACGAAGCGATATTTACCACGATCGTCTCGAGATGCAGCTGCGAGATGCTCAGGATTGACATTGCACTCCACGCAGGTGGAAACATTCGAATGCACTGCCTAGCTACGCGCCCGCAACTAACAAAATGCCGACCCTGCCAAGATTCGAACCTGGAATCTTCTGATCCGTAGTCAGACGCGTTATCCGTTGCGCCACAGGGCCACTGTTCGTCTTTCGTCATATGACGCGGGTACACATCGCAGAGCAACGTGTTCTCCGTGGCTCGGCAACTGCGTGTCGTCCACTGACAACGGCGGCGCGGCCACTCTGGTCTTCCGCACTCTGCAGGGAGCTGCCAAGGAAGGCATCTCTCCTCCAGCTGCTCGGCCACGGTGCGCCTGCATAGCTTAGAGCTTGCCACACATCTGCCCTCGCTGTTGGACAGGTAGCAGAAGGCAAGGCGCGCGTTTTTCTGCAATTTTTCGGTGATGACAAGCGGTTGATATGCTTGTAAGTGTAGCATATGAAACAAGAATCGTATGAAGCATCCGTAGCCAGGTGCTAAAGTCGCAGTATGGCCGCAGGTGACGGTCGTATGATGGGTCTGTAGCCACAACAGGTTGGCAGCAAAGCAAATACCGCTAACTGAAAGCACCCTGCTGTAGCCCCAGTGGCGCAATTGGTTAGCGCACGGTACTTATAAGGCAGTAGCCGTGAGCAATGCCGGGGTTGTGAGTTCGAGCCTCACCTGGGGCATACTTTTATTTCGTAGCAGCTGACTCTGAAAGCATCGGGACGCTAGATTTGAGATGAATCACCTACTTGAGAAGAATAAGTGTGCGTGCGTTGTGCGTGTCGTTTGCGTATTCCTCGGTAGTATAGTGGTTAGTATCCCCGCCTGTCACGCGGGAGACCGGGGTTCGATTCCCCGCCGGGGAGGTGCGATTTTTATATCGCGAAAGTTGCACGTGTGGCCCGATAGGACATTAACGTTGTGATCGAGAAATGTAGTTGCTGCAGAATCGCAAGAAACTCTGCGTCTTAGGAAGTGTTTCTCGTATTCTCCACACGACGTCGTCATCGTTTCAGAACTTACAGGGTTTGCTGTTGACGCTGGGTCAGCGCACCCCAGGCTTAATGATCGAGCTCGAAGCACACAAGAAAAGGAATAATTTTAGCAGAGCGTGGTTTCGATCCACGGACCTCTGGGTTATGGGCCCAGCACGCTTCCACTGCGCCACTCTGCTGCGTGACGTGGGATACTTGGAAAAGCGTTGTCAGCGTCGCGTACCGTTTAATTAACTGTGCAACATCTCTCAGCTTGACTTGTCTCGACTTTGCTCGACTGACGCTACGCTGACGCTTGCACGAAGCGATATTTACCACGATCGTCTCGAGATGCAGCTGCGAGATGCTCAGGATTGACATTGCACTCCACGCAGGTGGAAACATTCGA
The DNA here is from genome assembly GCF_023864275.1 of Schistocerca cancellata. Taxonomy (NCBI): domain Eukaryota; kingdom Metazoa; phylum Arthropoda; class Insecta; order Orthoptera; family Acrididae; genus Schistocerca; species Schistocerca cancellata. The sequence continues at coordinate 3,662 of NW_026046905.1, forward strand.
ATGCACTGCCTAGCTACGCGCCCGCAACTAACAAAATGCCGACCCTGCCAAGATTCGAACCTGGAATCTTCTGATCCGTAGTCAGACGCGTTATCCGTTGCGCCACAGGGCCACTGTTCGTCTTTCGTCATATGACGCGGGTACACATCGCAGAGCAACGTGTTCTCCGTGGCTCGGCAACTGCGTGTCGTCCACTGACAACGGCGGCGCGGCCACTCTGGTCTTCCGCACTCTGCAGGGAGCTGCCAAGGAAGGCATCTCTCCTCCAGCTGCTCGGCCACGGTGCGCCTGCATAGCTTAGAGCTTGCCACACATCTGCCCTCGCTGTTGGACAGGTAGCAGAAGGCAAGGCGCGCGTTTTTCTGCAATTTTTCGGTGATGACAAGCGGTTGATATGCTTGTAAGTGTAGCATATGAAACAAGAATCGTATGAAGCATCCGTAGCCAGGTGCTAAAGTCGCAGTATGGCCGCAGGTGACGGTCGTATGATGGGTCTGTAGCCACAACAGGTTGGCAGCAAAGCAAATACCGCTAACTGAAAGCACCCTGCTGTAGCCCCAGTGGCGCAATTGGTTAGCGCACGGTACTTATAAGGCAGTAGCCGTGAGCAATGCCGGGGTTGTGAGTTCGAGCCTCACCTGGGGCATACTTTTATTTCGTAGCAGCTGACTCTGAAAGCATCGGGACGCTAGATTTGAGATGAATCACCTACTTGAGAAGAATAAGTGTGCGTGCGTTGTGCGTGTCGTTTGCGTATTCCTCGGTAGTATAGTGGTTAGTATCCCCGCCTGTCACGCGGGAGACCGGGGTTCGATTCCCGCCGGGGAGGTGCGATTTTATATCGCGAAAGTTGCACGTGTGGCCCGATAGGACATTAACGTTGTGATCGAGAAATGTAGTTGCTGCAGAATCGTAAGAAACTCTGCGTCTTAGGAAGTGTTTCTCGTATTCTCCACACGACGTCGTCATCGTTTCAGAACTTACAGGGTTTGCTGTTGACGCTGGGTCAGCGCACCCCAGGCTTAATGATCGAGCTCGAAGCACACAAGAAAAGGAATAATTTTAGCAGAGCGTGGTTTCGATCCACGGACCTCTGGGTTATGGGCCCAGCACGCTTCCACTGCGCCACTCTGCTGCGTGACGTGGGATACTTGGAAAAGCGTTGTCAGCGTCGCGTACCGTTTAATTAACTGTGCAACATCTCTCAGCTTGACTTGTCTCGACTTTGCTCGACTGACGCTACGCTGACGCTTGCACGAAGCGATATTTACCACGATCGTCTCGAGATGCAGCTGCGAGATGCTCAGGATTGACATTGCACTCCACGCAGGTGGAAACATTCGAATGCACTGCCTAGCTACGCGCCCGCAACTAACAAAATGCCGACCCTGCCAAGATTCGAACCTGGAATCTTCTGATCCGTAGTCAGACGCGTTATCCGTTGCGCCACAGGGCCACTGTTCGTCTTTCGTCATATGACGCGGGTACACATCGCAGAGCAACGTGTTCTCCGTGGCTCGGCAACTGCGTGTCGTCCACTGACAACGGCGGCGCGGCCACTCTGGTCTTCCGCACTCTGCAGGGAGCTGCCAAGGAAGGCATCTCTCCTCCAGCTGCTCGGCCACGGTGCGCCTGCATAGCTTAGAGCTTGCCACACATCTGCCCTCGCTGTTGGACAGGTAGCAGAAGGCAAGGCGCGCGTTTTTCTGCAATTTTTCGGTGATGACAAGCGGTTGATATGCTTGTAAGTGTAGCATATGAAACAAGAATCGTATGAAGCATCCGTAGCCAGGTGCTAAAGTCGCAGTATGGCCGCAGGTGACGGTCGTATGATGGGTCTGTAGCCACAACAGGTTGGCAGCAAAGCAAATACCGCTAACTGAAAGCACCCTGCTGTAGCCCCAGTGGCGCAATTGGTTAGCGCACGGTACTTATAAGGCAGTAGCCGTGAGCAATGCCGGGGTTGTGAGTTCGAGCCTCACCTGGGGCATACTTTTATTTCGTAGCAGCTGACTCTGAAAGCATCGGGACGCTAGATTTGAGATGAATCACCTACTTGAGAAGAATAAGTGTGCGTGCGTTGTGCGTGTCGTTTGCGTATTCCTCGGTAGTATAGTGGTTAGTATCCCCGCCTGTCACGCGGGAGACCGGGGTTCGATTCCCCGCCGGGGAGGTGCGATTTTTATATCGCGAAAGTTGCACGTGTGGCCCGATAGGACATTAACGTTGTGATCGAGAAATGTAGTTGCTGCAGAATCGTAAGAAACTCTGCGTCTTAGGAAGTGTTTCTCGTATTCTCCACACGACGTCGTCATCGTTTCAGAACTTACAGGGTTTGCTGTTGACGCTGGGTCAGCGCACCCCAGGCTTAATGATCGAGCTCGAAGCACACAAGAAAAGGAATAATTTTAGCAGAGCGTGGTTTCGATCCACGGACCTCTGGGTTATGGGCCCAGCACGCTTCCACTGCGCCACTCTGCTGCGTGACGTGGGATACTTGGAAAAGCGTTGTCAGCGTCGCGTACCGTTTAATTAACTGTGCAACATCTCTCAGCTTGACTTGTCTCGACTTTGCTCGACTGACGCTACGCTGACGCTTGCACGAAGCGATATTTACCACGATCGTCTCGAGATGCAGCTGCGAGATGCTCAGGATTGACATTGCACTCCACGCAGGTGGAAACATTCGAATGCACTGCCTAGCTACGCGCCCGCAACTAACAAAATGCCGACCCTGCCAGGATTCGAACCTGGAATCTTCTGATCCGTAGTCAGACGCGTTATCCGTTGCGCCACAGGGCCACTGTTCGTCTTTCGTCATATGACGCGGGTACACATCGCAGAGCAACGTGTTCTCCGTGGCTCGGCAACTGCGTGTCGTCCACTGACAACGGCGGCGCGGCCACTCTGGTCTTCCGCACTCTGCAGGGAGCTGCCAAGGAAGGCATCTCTCCTCCAGCTGCTCGGCCACGGTGCGCCTGCATAGCTTAGAGCTTGCCACACATCTGCCCTCGCTGTTGGACAGGTAGCAGAAGGCAAGGCGCGCGTTTTTCTGCAATTTTTCGGTGATGACAAGCGGTTGATATGCTTGTAAGTGTAGCATATGAAACAAGAATCGTATGAAGCATCCGTAGCCAGGTGCTAAAGTCGCAGTATGGCCGCAGGTGACGGTCGTATGATGGGTCTGTAGCCACAACAGGTTGGCAGCAAAGCAAATACCGCTAACTGAAAGCACCCTGCTGTAGCCCCAGTGGCGCAATTGGTTAGCGCACGGTACTTATAAGGCAGTAGCCGTGAGCAATGCCGGGGTTGTGAGTTCGAGCCTCACCTGGGGCATACTTTTATTTCGTAGCAGCTGACTCTGAAAGCATCGGGACGCTAGATTTGAGATGAATCACCTACTTGAGAAGAATAAGTGTGCGTGCGTTGTGCGTGTCGTTTGCGTATTCCTCGGTAGTATAGTGGTTAGTATCCCCGCCTGTCACGCGGGAGACCGGGTTCGATTCCCCGCCGGGGAGGTGCGATTTTTATATCGCGAAAGTTGCACGTGTGGCCCGATAGGACATTAACGTTGTGATCGAGAAATGTAGTTGCTGCAGAATCGTAAGAAACTCTGCGTCTTAGGAAGTGTTTCTCGTATTCTCCACACGACGTCGTCATCGTTTCAGAACTTACAGGGTTTGCTGTTGACGCTGGGTCAGCGCACCCCAGGCTTAATGATCGAGCTCGAAGCACACAAGAAAAGGAATAATTTTAGCAGAGCGTGGTTTCGATCCACGGACCTCTGGGTTATGGGCCCAGCACGCTTCCACTGCGCCACTCTGCTGCGTGACGTGGGATACTTGGAAAAGCGTTGTCAGCGTCGCGTACCGTTTAATTAACTGTGCAACATCTCTCAGCTTGACTTGTCTCGACTTTGCTCGACTGACGCTACGCTGACGCTTGCACGAAGCGATATTTACCACGATCGTCTCGAGATGCAGCTGCGAGATGCTCAGGATTGACATTGCACTCCACGCAGGTGGAAACATTCGAATGCACTGCCTAGCTACGCGCCCGCAACTAACAAAATGCCGACCCTGCCAAGATTCGAACCTGGAATCTTCTGATCCGTAGTCAGACGCGTTATCCGTTGCGCCACAGGGCCACTGTTCGTCTTTCGTCATATGACGCGGGTACACATCGCAGAGCAACGTGTTCTCCGTGGCTCGGCAACTGCGTGTCGTCCACTGACAACGGCGGCGCGGCCACTCTGGTCTTCCGCACTCTGCAGGGAGCTGCCAAGGAAGGCATCTCTCCTCCAGCTGCTCGGCCACGGTGCGCCTGCATAGCTTAGAGCTTGCCACACATCTGCCCTCGCTGTTGGACAGGTAGCAGAAGGCAAGGCGCGCGTTTTTCTGCAATTTTTCGGTGATGACAAGCGGTTGATATGCTTGTAAGTGTAGCATATGAAACAAGAATCGTATGAAGCATCCGTAGCCAGGTGCTAAAGTCGCAGTATGGCCGCAGGTGACGGTCGTATGATGGGTCTGTAGCCACAACAGGTTGGCAGCAAAGCAAATACCGCTAACTGAAAGCACCCTGCTGTAGCCCCAGTGGCGCAATTGGTTAGCGCACGGTACTTATAAGGCAGTAGCCGTGAGCAATGCCGGGGTTGTGAGTTCGAGCCTCACCTGGGGCATACTTTTATTTCGTAGCAGCTGACTCTGAAAGCATCGGGACGCTAGATTTGAGATGAATCACCTACTTGAGAAGAATAAGTGTGCGTGCGTTGTGCGTGTCGTTTGCGTATTCCTCGGTAGTATAGTGGTTAGTATCCCCGCCTGTCACGCGGGAGACCGGGGTTCGATTCCCCGCCGGGGAGGTGCGATTTTTATATCGCGAAAGTTGCACGTGTGGCCCGATAGGACATTAACGTTGTGATCGAGAAATGTAGTTGCTGCAGAATCGCAAGAAACTCTGCGTCTTAGGAAGTGTTTCTCGTATTCTCCACACGACGTCGTCATCGTTTCAGAACTTACAGGGTTTGCTGTTGACGCTGGGTCAGCGCACCCCAGGCTTAATGATCGAGCTCGAAGCACACAAGAAAAGGAATAATTTTAGCAGAGCGTGGTTTCGATCCACGGACCTCTGGGTTATGGGCCCAGCACGCTTCCACTGCGCCACTCTGCTGCGTGACGTGGGATACTTGGAAAAGCGTTGTCAGCGTCGCGTACCGTTTAATTAACTGTGCAACATCTCTCAGCTTGACTTGTCTCGACTTTGCTCGACTGACGCTACGCTGACGCTTGCACGAAGCGATATTTACCACGATCGTCTCGAGATGCAGCTGCGAGATGCTCAGGATTGACATTGCACTCCACGCAGGTGGAAACATTCGAATGCACTGCCTAGCTACGCGCCCGCAACTAACAAAATGCCGACCCTGCCAAGATTCGAACCTGGAATCTTCTGATCCGTAGTCAGACGCGTTATCCGTTGCGCCACAGGGCCACTGTTCGTCTTTCGTCATATGACGCGGGTACACATCGCAGAGCAACGTGTTCTCCGTGGCTCGGCAACTGCGTGTCGTCCACTGACAACGGCGGCGCGGCCACTCTGGTCTTCCGCACTCTGCAGGGAGCTGCCAAGGAAGGCATCTCTCCTCCAGCTGCTCGGCCACGGTGCGCCTGCATAGCTTAGAGCTTGCCACACATCTGCCCTCGCTGTTGGACAGGTAGCAGAAGGCAAGGCGCGCGTTTTTCTGCAATTTTTCGGTGATGACAAGCGGTTGATATGCTTGTAAGTGTAGCATATGAAACAAGAATCGTATGAAGCATCCGTAGCCAGGTGCTAAAGTCGCAGTATGGCCGCAGGTGACGGTCGTATGATGGGTCTGTAGCCACAACAGGTTGGCAGCAAAGCAAATACCGCTAACTGAAAGCACCCTGCTGTAGCCCCAGTGGCGCAATTGGTTAGCGCACGGTACTTATAAGGCAGTAGCCGTGAGCAATGCCGGGGTTGTGAGTTCGAGCCTCACCTGGGGCATACTTTTATTTCGTAGCAGCTGACTCTGAAAGCATCGGGACGCTAGATTTGAGATGAATCACCTACTTGAGAAGAATAAGTGTGCGTGCGTTGTGCGTGTCGTTTGCGTATCCTCGGTAGTATAGTGGTTAGTATCCCCGCCTGTCACGCGGGAGACCGGGGTTCGATTCCCCGCCGGGGAGGTGCGATTTTTATATCGCGAAAGTTGCACGTGTGGCCCGATAGGACATTAACGTTGTGATCGAGAAATGTAGTTGCTGCAGAATCGCAAGAAACTCTGCGTCTTAGGAAGTGTTTCTCGTATTCTCCACACGACGTCGTCATCGTTTCAGAACTTACAGGGTTTGCTGTTGACGCTGGGTCAGCGCACCCCAGGCTTAATGATCGAGCTCGAAGCACACAAGAAAAGGAATAATTTTAGCAGAGCGTGGTTTCGATCCACGGACCTCTGGGTTATGGGCCCAGCACGCTTCCACTGCGCCACTCTGCTGCGTGACGTGGGATACTTGGAAAAGCGTTGTCAGCGTCGCGTACCGTTTAATTAACTGTGCAACATCTCTCAGCTTGACTTGTCTCGACTTTGCTCGACTGACGCTACGCTGACGCTTGCACGAAGCGATATTTACCACGATCGTCTCGAGATGCAGCTGCGAGATGCTCAGGATTGACATTGCACTCCACGCAGGTGGAAACATTCGAATGCACTGCCTAGCTACGCGCCCGCAACTAACAAAATGCCGACCCTGCCAAGATTCGAACCTGGAATCTTCTGATCCGTAGTCAGACGCGTTATCCGTTGCGCCACAGGGCCACTGTTCGTCTTTCGTCATATGACGCGGGTACACATCGCAGAGCAACGTGTTCTCCGTGGCTCGGCAACTGCGTGTCGTCCACTGACAACGGCGGCGCGGCCACTCTGGTCTTCCGCACTCTGCAGGGAGCTGCCAAGGAAGGCATCTCTCCTCCAGCTGCTCGGCCACGGTGCGCCTGCATAGCTTAGAGCTTGCCACACATCTGCCCTCGCTGTTGGACAGGTAGCAGAAGGCAAGGCGCGCGTTTTTCTGCAATTTTTCGGTGATGACAAGCGGTTGATATGCTTGTAAGTGTAGCATATGAAACAAGAATCGTATGAAGCATCCGTAGCCAGGTGCTAAAGTCGCAGTATGGCCGCAGGTGACGGTCGTATGATGGGTCTGTAGCCACAACAGGTTGGCAGCAAAGCAAATACCGCTAACTGAAAGCACCCTGCTGTAGCCCCAGTGGCGCAATTGGTTAGCGCACGGTACTTATAAGGCAGTAGCCGTGAGCAATGCCGGGGTTGTGAGTTCGAGCCTCACCTGGGGCATACTTTTATTTCGTAGCAGCTGACTCTGAAAGCATCGGGACGCTAGATTTGAGATGAATCACCTACTTGAGAAGAATAAGTGTGCGTGCGTTGTGCGTGTCGTTTGCGTATTCCTCGGTAGTATAGTGGTTAGTATCCCCGCCTGTCACGCGGGAGACCGGGGTTCGATTCCCCGCCGGGGAGGTGCGATTTTTATATCGCGAAAGTTGCACGTGTGGCCCGATAGGACATTAACGTTGTGATCGAGAAATGTAGTTGCTGCAGAATCGTAAGAAACTCTGCGTCTTAGGAAGTGTTTCTCGTATTCTCCACACGACGTCGTCATCGTTTCAGAACTTACAGGGTTTGCTGTTGACGCTGGGTCAGCGCACCCCAGGCTTAATGATCGAGCTCGAAGCACACAAGAAACGGAATAATTTTAGCAGAGCGTGGTTTCGATCCACGGACCTCTGGGTTATGGGCCCAGCACGCTTCCACTGCGCCACTCTGCTGCGTGACGTGGGATACTTGGAAAAGCGTTGTCAGCGTCGCGTACCGTTTAATTAACTGTGCAACATCTCTCAGCTTGACTTGTCTCGACTTTGCTCGACTGACGCTACGCTGACGCTTGCACGAAGCGATATTTACCACGATCGTCTCGAGATGCAGCTGCGAGATGCTCAGGATTGACATTGCACTCCACGCAGGTGGAAACATTCGAATGCACTGCCTAGCTACGCGCCCGCAACTAACAAAATGCCGACCCTGCCAAGATTCGAACCTGGAATCTTCTGATCCGTAGTCAGACGCGTTATCCGTTGCGCCACAGGGCCACTGTTCGTCTTTCGTCATATGACGCGGGTACACATCGCAGAGCAACGTGTTCTCCGTGGCTCGGCAACTGCGTGTCGTCCACTGACAACGGCGGCGCGGCCACTCTGGTCTTCCGCACTCTGCAGGGAGCTGCCAAGGAAGGCATCTCTCCTCCAGCTGCTCGGCCACGGTGCGCCTGCATAGCTTAGAGCTTGCCACACATCTGCCCTCGCTGTTGGACAGGTAGCAGAAGGCAAGGCGCGCGTTTTTCTGCAATTTTTCGGTGATGACAAGCGGTTGATATGCTTGTAAGTGTAGCATATGAAACAAGAATCGTATGAAGCATCCGTAGCCAGGTGCTAAAGTCGCAGTATGGCCGCAGGTGACGGTCGTATGATGGGTCTGTAGCCACAACAGGTTGGCAGCAAAGCAAATACCGCTAACTGAAAGCACCCTGCTGTAGCCCCAGTGGCGCAATTGGTTAGCGCACGGTACTTATAAGGCAGTAGCCGTGAGCAATGCCGGGGTTGTGAGTTCGAGCCTCACCTGGGCATACTTTTATTTCGTAGCAGCTGACTCTGAAAGCATCGGGACGCTAGATTTGAGATGAATCACCTACTTGAGAAGAATAAGTGTGCGTGCGTTGTGCGTGTCGTTTGCGTATTCCTCGGTAGTATAGTGGTTAGTATCCCCGCCTGTCACGCGGGAGACCGGGGTTCGATTCCCCGCCGGGGAGGTGCGATTTTTATATCGCGAAAGTTGCACGTGTGGCCCGATAGGACATTAACGTTGTGATCGAGAAATGTAGTTGCTGCAGAATCGCAAGAAACTCTGCGTCTTAGGAAGTGTTTCTCGTATTCTCCACACGACGTCGTCATCGTTTCAGAACTTACAGGGTTTGCTGTTGACGCTGGGTCAGCGCACCCCAGGCTTAATGATCGAGCTCGAAGCACACAAGAAAAGGAATAATTTTAGCAGAGCGTGGTTTCGATCCACGGACCTCTGGGTTATGGGCCCAGCACGCTTCCACTGCGCCACTCTGCTGCGTGACGTGGGATACTTGGAAAAGCGTTGTCAGCGTCGCGTACCGTTTAATTAACTGTGCAACATCTCTCAGCTTGACTTGTCTCGACTTTGCTCGACTGACGCTACGCTGACGCTTGCACGAAGCGATATTTACCACGATCGTCTCGAGATGCAGCTGCGAGATGCTCAGGATTGACATTGCACTCCACGCAGGTGGAAACATTCGAATGCACTGCCTAGCTACGCGCCCGCAACTAACAAAATGCCGACCCTGCCAAGATTCGAACCTGGAATCTTCTGATCCGTAGTCAGACGCGTTATCCGTTGCGCCACAGGGCCACTGTTCGTCTTTCGTCATATGACGCGGGTACACATCGCAGAGCAACGTGTTCTCCGTGGCTCGGCAACTGCGTGTCGTCCACTGACAACGGCGGCGCGGCCACTCTGGTCTTCCGCACTCTGCAGGGAGCTGCCAAGGAAGGCATCTCTCCTCCAGCTGCTCGGCCACGGTGCGCCTGCATAGCTTAGAGCTTGCCACACATCTGCCCTCGCTGTTGGACAGGTAGCAGAAGGCAAGGCGCGCGTTTTTCTGCAATTTTTCGGTGATGACAAGCGGTTGATATGCTTGTAAGTGTAGCATATGAAACAAGAATCGTATGAAGCATCCGTAGCCAGGTGCTAAAGTCGCAGTATGGCCGCAGGTGACGGTCGTATGATGGGTCTGTAGCCACAACAGGTTGGCAGCAAAGCAAATACCGCTAACTGAAAGCACCCTGCTGTAGCCCCAGTGGCGCAATTGGTTAGCGCACGGTACTTATAAGGCAGTAGCCGTGAGCAATGCCGGGGTTGTGAGTTCGAGCCTCACCTGGGGCATACTTTTATTTCGTAGCAGCTGACTCTGAAAGCATCGGGACGCTAGATTTGAGATGAATCACCTACTTGAGAAGAATAAGTGTGCGTGCGTTGTGCGTGTCGTTTGCGTATTCCTCGGTAGTATAGTGGTTAGTATCCCCGCCTGTCACGCGGGAGACCGGGGTTCGATTCCCCGCCGGGGAGGTGCGATTTTTATATCGCGAAAGTTGCACGTGTGGCCCGATAGGACATTAACGTTGTGATCGAGAAATGTAGTTGCTGCAGAATCGTAAGAAACTCTGCGTCTTAGGAAGTGTTTCTCGTATTCTCCACACGACGTCGTCATCGTTTCAGAACTTACAGGGTTTGCTGTTGACGCTGGGTCAGCGCACCCCAGGCTTAATGATCGAGCTCGAAGCACACAAGAAACGGAATAATTTTAGCAGAGCGTGGTTTCGATCCACGGACCTCTGGGTTATGGGCCCAGCACGCTTCCACTGCGCCACTCTGCTGCGTGACGTGGGATACTTGGAAAAGCGTTGTCAGCGTCGCGTACCGTTTAATTAACTGTGCAACATCTCTCAGCTTGACTTGTCTCGACTTTGCTCGACTGACGCTACGCTGACGCTTGCACGAAGCGATATTTACCACGATCGTCTCGAGATGCAGCTGCGAGATGCTCAGGATTGACATTGCACTCCACGCAGGTGGAAACATTCGAATGCACTGCCTAGCTACGCGCCCGCAACTAACAAAATGCCGACCCTGCCAAGATTCGAACCTGGAATCTTCTGATCCGTAGTCAGACGCGTTATCCGTTGCGCCACAGGGCCACTGTTCGTCTTTCGTCATATGACGCGGGTACACATCGCAGAGCAACGTGTTCTCCGTGGCTCGGCAACTGCGTGTCGTCCACTGACAACGGCGGCGCGGCCACTCTGGTCTTCCGCACTCTGCAGGGAGCTGCCAAGGAAGGCATCTCTCCTCCAGCTGCTCGGCCACGGTGCGCCTGCATAGCTTAGAGCTTGCCACACATCTGCCCTCGCTGTTGGACAGGTAGCAGAAGGCAAGGCGCGCGTTTTTCTGCAATTTTTCGGTGATGACAAGCGGTTGATATGCTTGTAAGTGTAGCATATGAAACAAGAATCGTATGAAGCATCCGTAGCCAGGTGCTAAAGTCGCAGTATGGCCGCAGGTGACGGTCGTATGATGGGTCTGTAGCCACAACAGGTTGGCAGCAAAGCAAATACCGCTAACTGAAAGCACCCTGCTGTAGCCCCAGTGGCGCAATTGGTTAGCGCACGGTACTTATAAGGCAGTAGCCGTGAGCAATGCCGGGGTTGTGAGTTCGAGCCTCACCTGGGGCATACTTTTATTTCGTAGCAGCTGACTCTGAAAGCATCGGGACGCTAGATTTGAGATGAATCACCTACTTGAGAAGAATAAGTGTGCGTGCGTTGTGCGTGTCGTTTGCGTATTCCTCGGTAGTATAGTGGTTAGTATCCCCGCCTGTCACGCGGGAGACCGGGGTTCGATTCCCCGCCGGGGAGGTGCGATTTTTATATCGCGAAAGTTGCACGTGTGGCCCGATAGGACATTAACGTTGTGATCGAGAAATGTAGTTGCTGCAGAATCGCAAGAAACTCTGCGTCTTAGGAAGTGTTTCTCGTATTCTCCACACGACGTCGTCATCGTTTCAGAACTTACAGGGTTTGCTGTTGACGCTGGGTCAGCGCACCCCAGGCTTAATGATCGAGCTCGAAGCACACAAGAAAAGGAATAATTTTAGCAGAGCGTGGTTTCGATCCACGGACCTCTGGGTTATGGGCCCAGCACGCTTCCACTGCGCCACTCTGCTGCGTGACGTGGGATACTTGGAAAAGCGTTGTCAGCGTCGCGTACCGTTTAATTAACTGTGCAACATCTCTCAGCTTGACTTGTCTCGACTTTGCTCGACTGACGCTACGCTGACGCTTGCACGAAGCGATATTTACCACGATCGTCTCGAGATGCAGCTGCGAGATGCTCAGGATTGACATTGCACTCCACGCAGGTGGAAACATTCGAATGCACTGCCTAGCTACGCGCCCGCAACTAACAAAATGCCGACCCTGCCAAGATTCGAACCTGGAATCTTCTGATCCGTAGTCAGACGCGTTATCCGTTGCGCCACAGGGCCACTGTTCGTCTTTCGTCATATGACGCGGGTACACATCGCAGAGCAACGTGTTCTCCGTGGCTCGGCAACTGCGTGTCGTCCACTGACAACGGCGGCGCGGCCACTCTGGTCTTCCGCACTCTGCAGGGAGCTGCCAAGGAAGGCATCTCTCCTCCAGCTGCTCGGCCACGGTGCGCCTGCATAGCTTAGAGCTTGCCACACATCTGCCCTCGCTGTTGGACAGGTAGCAGAAGGCAAGGCGCGCGTTTTTCTGCAATTTTTCGGTGATGACAAGCGGTTGATATGCTTGTAAGTGTAGCATATGAAACAAGAATCGTATGAAGCATCCGTAGCCAGGTGCTAAAGTCGCAGTATGGCCGCAGGTGACGGTCGTATGATGGGTCTGTAGCCACAACAGGTTGGCAGCAAAGCAAATACCGCTAACTGAAAGCACCCTGCTGTAGCCCCAGTGGCGCAATTGGTTAGCGCACGGTACTTATAAGGCAGTAGCCGTGAGCAATGCCGGGGTTGTGAGTTCGAGCCTCACCTGGGGCATACTTTTATTTCGTAGCAGCTGACTCTGAAAGCATCGGGACGCTAGATTTGAGATGAATCACCTACTTGAGAAGAATAAGTGTGCGTGCGTTGTGCGTGTCGTTTGCGTATTCCTCGGTAGTATAGTGGTTAGTATCCCCGCCTGTCACGCGGGAGACCGGGGTTCGATTCCCCGCCGGGGAGGTGCGATTTTTATATCGCGAAAGTTGCACGTGTGGCCCGATAGGACATTAACGTTGTGATCGAGAAATGTAGTTGCTGCAGAATCGTAAGAAACTCTGCGTCTTAGGAAGTGTTTCTCGTATTCTCCACACGACGTCGTCATCGTTTCAGAACTTACAGGGTTTGCTGTTGACGCTGGGTCAGCGCACCCCAGGCTTAATGATCGAGCTCGAAGCACACAAGAAACGGAATAATTTTAGCAGAGCGTGGTTTCGATCCACGGACCTCTGGGTTATGGGCCCAGCACGCTTCCACTGCGCCACTCTGCTGCGTGACGTGGGATACTTGGAAAAGCGTTGTCAGCGTCGCGTACCGTTTAATTAACTGTGCAACATCTCTCAGCTTGACTTGTCTCGACTTTGCTCGACTGACGCTACGCTGACGCTTGCACGAAGCGATATTTACCACGATCGTCTCGAGATGCAGCTGCGAGATGCTCAGGATTGACATTGCACTCCACGCAGGTGGAAACATTCGAATGCACTGCCTAGCTACGCGCCCGCAACTAACAAAATGCCGACCCTGCCAAGATTCGAACCTGGAATCTTCTGATCCGTAGTCAGACGCGTTATCCGTTGCGCCACAGGGCCACTGTTCGTCTTTCGTCATATGACGCGGGTACACATCGCAGAGCAACGTGTTCTCCGTGGCTCGGCAACTGCGTGTCGTCCACTGACAACGGCGGCGCGGCCACTCTGGTCTTCCGCACTCTGCAGGGAGCTGCCAAGGAAGGCATCTCTCCTCCAGCTGCTCGGCCACGGTGCGCCTGCATAGCTTAGAGCTTGCCACACATCTGCCCTCGCTGTTGGACAGGTAGCAGAAGGCAAGGCGCGCGTTTTTCTGCAATTTTTCGGTGATGACAAGCGGTTGATATGCTTGTAAGTGTAGCATATGAAACAAGAATCGTATGAAGCATCCGTAGCCAGGTGCTAAAGTCGCAGTATGGCCGCAGGTGACGGTCGTATGATGGGTCTGTAGCCACAACAGGTTGGCAGCAAAGCAAATACCGCTAACTGAAAGCACCCTGCTGTAGCCCCAGTGGCGCAATTGGTTAGCGCACGGTACTTATAAGGCAGTAGCCGTGAGCAATGCCGGGGTTGTGAGTTCGAGCCTCACCTGGGGCATACTTTTATTTCGTAGCAGCTGACTCTGAAAGCATCGGGACGCTAGATTTGAGATGAATCACCTACTTGAGAAGAATAAGTGTGCGTGCGTTGTGCGTGTCGTTTGCGTATTCCTCGGTAGTATAGTGGTTAGTATCCCCGCCTGTCACGCGGGAGACCGGGGTTCGATTCCCCGCCGGGGAGGTGCGATTTTTATATCGCGAAAGTTGCACGTGTGGCCCGATAGGACATTAACGTTGTGATCGAGAAATGTAGTTGCTGCAGAATCGTAAGAAACTCTGCGTCTTAGGAAGTGTTTCTCGTATTCTCCACACGACGTCGTCATCGTTTCAGAACTTACAGGGTTTGCTGTTGACGCTGGGTCAGCGCACCCCAGGCTTAATGATCGAGCTCGAAGCACACAAGAAAAGGAATAATTTTAGCAGAGCGTGGTTTCGATCCACGGACCTCTGGGTTATGGGCCCAGCACGCTTCCACTGCGCCACTCTGCTGCGTGACGTGGGATACTTGGAAAAGCGTTGTCAGCGTCGCGTACCGTTTAATTAACTGTGCAACATCTCTCAGCTTGACTTGTCTCGACTTTGCTCGACTGACGCTACGCTGACGCTTGCACGAAGCGATATTTACCACGATCGTCTCGAGATGCAGCTGCGAGATGCTCAGGATTGACATTGCACTCCACGCAGGTGGAAACATTCGAATGCACTGCCTAGCTACGCGCCCGCAACTAACAAAATGCCGACCCTGCCAAGATTCGAACCTGGAATCTTCTGATCCGTAGTCAGACGCGTTATCCGTTGCGCCACAGGGCCACTGTTCGTCTTTCGTCATATGACGCGGGTACACATCGCAGAGCAACGTGTTCTCCGTGGCTCGGCAACTGCGTGTCGTCCACTGACAACGGCGGCGCGGCCACTCTGGTCTTCCGCACTCTGCAGGGAGCTGCCAAGGAAGGCATCTCTCCTCCAGCTGCTCGGCCACGGTGCGCCTGCATAGCTTAGAGCTTGCCACACATCTGCCCTCGCTGTTGGACAGGTAGCAGAAGGCAAGGCGCGCGTTTTTCTGCAATTTTTCGGTGATGACAAGCGGTTGATATGCTTGTAAGTGTAGCATATGAAACAAGAATCGTATGAAGCATCCGTAGCCAGGTGCTAAAGTCGCAGTATGGCCGCAGGTGACGGTCGTATGATGGGTCTGTAGCCACAACAGGTTGGCAGCAAAGCAAATACCGCTAACTGAAAGCACCCTGCTGTAGCCCCAGTGGCGCAATTGGTTAGCGCACGGTACTTATAAGGCAGTAGCCGTGAGCAATGCCGGGGTTGTGAGTTCGAGCCTCACCTGGGGCATACTTTTATTTCGTAGCAGCTGACTCTGAAAGCATCGGGACGCTAGATTTGAGATGAATCACCTACTTGAGAAGAATAAGTGTGCGTGCGTTGTGCGTGTCGTTTGCGTATTCCTCGGTAGTATAGTGGTTAGTATCCCCGCCTGTCACGCGGGAGACCGGGGTTCGATTCCCCGCCGGGGAGGTGCGATTTTTATATCGCGAAAGTTGCACGTGTGGCCCGATAGGACATTAACGTTGTGATCGAGAAATGTAGTTGCTGCAGAATCGTAAGAAACTCTGCGTCTTAGGAAGTGTTTCTCGTATTCTCCACACGACGTCGTCATCGTTTCAGAACTTACAGGGTTTGCTGTTGACGCTGGGTCAGCGCACCCCAGGCTTAATGATCGAGCTCGAAGCACACAAGAAACGGAATAATTTTAGCAGAGCGTGGTTTCGATCCACGGACCTCTGGGTTATGGGCCCAGCACGCTTCCACTGCGCCACTCTGCTGCGTGACGTGGGATACTTGGAAAAGCGTTGTCAGCGTCGCGTACCGTTTAATTAACTGTGCAACATCTCTCAGCTTGACTTGTCTCGACTTTGCTCGACTGACGCTACGCTGACGCTTGCACGAAGCGATATTTACCACGATCGTCTCGAGATGCAGCTGCGAGATGCTCAGGATTGACATTGCACTCCACGCAGGTGGAAACATTCGAATGCACTGCCTAGCTACGCGCCCGCAACTAACAAAATGCCGACCCTGCCAGGATTCGAACCTGGAATCTTCTGATCCGTAGTCAGACGCGTTATCCGTTGCGCCACAGGGCCACTGTTCGTCTTTCGTCATATGACGCGGGTACACATCGCAGAGCAACGTGTTCTCCGTGGCTCGGCAACTGCGTGTCGTCCACTGACAACGGCGGCGCGGCCACTCTGGTCTTCCGCACTCTGCAGGGAGCTGCCAAGGAAGGCATCTCTCCTCCAGCTGCTCGGCCACGGTGCGCCTGCATAGCTTAGAGCTTGCCACACATCTGCCCTCGCTGTTGGACAGGTAGCAGAAGGCAAGGCGCGCGTTTTTCTGCAATTTTTCGGTGATGACAAGCGGTTGATATGCTTGTAAGTGTAGCATATGAAACAAGAATCGTATGAAGCATCCGTAGCCAGGTGCTAAAGTCGCAGTATGGCCGCAGGTGACGGTCGTATGATGGGTCTGTAGCCACAACAGGTTGGCAGCAAAGCAAATACCGCTAACTGAAAGCACCCTGCTGTAGCCCCAGTGGCGCAATTGGTTAGCGCACGGTACTTATAAGGCAGTAGCCGTGAGCAATGCCGGGGTTGTGAGTTCGAGCCTCACCTGGGGCATACTTTTATTTCGTAGCAGCTGACTCTGAAAGCATCGGGACGCTAGATTTGAGATGAATCACCTACTTGAGAAGAATAAGTGTGCGTGCGTTGTGCGTGTCGTTTGCGTATTCCTCGGTAGTATAGTGGTTAGTATCCCCGCCTGTCACGCGGGAGACCGGGGTTCGATTCCCCGCCGGGGAGGTGCGATTTTTATATCGCGAAAGTTGCACGTGTGGCCCGATAGGACATTAACGTTGTGATCGAGAAATGTAGTTGCTGCAGAATCGTAAGAAACTCTGCGTCTTAGGAAGTGTTTCTCGTATTCTCCACACGACGTCGTCATCGTTTCAGAACTTACAGGGTTTGCTGTTGACGCTGGGTCAGCGCACCCCAGGCTTAATGATCGAGCTCGAAGCACACAAGAAAAGGAATAATTTTAGCAGAGCGTGGTTTCGATCCACGGACCTCTGGGTTATGGGCCCAGCACGCTTCCACTGCGCCACTCTGCTGCGTGACGTGGGATACTTGGAAAAGCGTTGTCAGCGTCGCGTACCGTTTAATTAACTGTGCAACATCTCTCAGCTTGACTTGTCTCGACTTTGCTCGACTGACGCTACGCTGACGCTTGCACGAAGCGATATTTACCACGATCGTCTCGAGATGCAGCTGCGAGATGCTCAGGATTGACATTGCACTCCACGCAGGTGGAAACATTCGAATGCACTGCCTAGCTACGCGCCCGCAACTAACAAAATGCCGACCCTGCCAAGATTCGAACCTGGAATCTTCTGATCCGTAGTCAGACGCGTTATCCGTTGCGCCACAGGGCCACTGTTCGTCTTTCGTCATATGACGCGGGTACACATCGCAGAGCAACGTGTTCTCCGTGGCTCGGCAACTGCGTGTCGTCCACTGACAACGGCGGCGCGGCCACTCTGGTCTTCCGCACTCTGCAGGGAGCTGCCAAGGAAGGCATCTCTCCTCCAGCTGCTCGGCCACGGTGCGCCTGCATAGCTTAGAGCTTGCCACACATCTGCCCTCGCTGTTGGACAGGTAGCAGAAGGCAAGGCGCGCGTTTTTCTGCAATTTTTCGGTGATGACAAGCGGTTGATATGCTTGTAAGTGTAGCATATGAAACAAGAATCGTATGAAGCATCCGTAGCCAGGTGCTAAAGTCGCAGTATGGCCGCAGGTGACGGTCGTATGATGGGTCTGTAGCCACAACAGGTTGGCAGCAAAGCAAATACCGCTAACTGAAAGCACCCTGCTGTAGCCCCAGTGGCGCAATTGGTTAGCGCACGGTACTTATAAGGCAGTAGCCGTGAGCAATGCCGGGGTTGTGAGTTCGAGCCTCACCTGGGGCATACTTTTATTTCGTAGCAGCTGACTCTGAAAGCATCGGGACGCTAGATTTGAGATGAATCACCTACTTGAGAAGAATAAGTGTGCGTGCGTTGTGCGTGTCGTTTGCGTATTCCTCGGTAGTATAGTGGTTAGTATCCCCGCCTGTCACGCGGGAGACCGGGGTTCGATTCCCCGCCGGGGAGGTGCGATTTTTATATCGCGAAAGTTGCACGTGTGGCCCGATAGGACATTAACGTTGTGATCGAGAAATGTAGTTGCTGCAGAATCGCAAGAAACTCTGCGTCTTAGGAAGTGTTTCTCGTATTCTCCACACGACGTCGTCATCGTTTCAGAACTTACAGGGTTTGCTGTTGACGCTGGGTCAGCGCACCCCAGGCTTAATGATCGAGCTCGAAGCACACAAGAAAAGGAATAATTTTAGCAGAGCGTGGTTTCGATCCACGGACCTCTGGGTTATGGGCCCAGCACGCTTCCACTGCGCCACTCTGCTGCGTGACGTGGGATACTTGGAAAAGCGTTGTCAGCGTCGCGTACCGTTTAATTAACTGTGCAACATCTCTCAGCTTGACTTGTCTCGACTTTGCTCGACTGACGCTACGCTGACGCTTGCACGAAGCGATATTTACCACGATCGTCTCGAGATGCAGCTGCGAGATGCTCAGGATTGACATTGCACTCCACGCAGGTGGAAACATTCGAATGCACTGCCTAGCTACGCGCCCGCAACTAACAAAATGCCGACCCTGCCAAGATTCGAACCTGGAATCTTCTGATCCGTAGTCAGACGCGTTATCCGTTGCGCCACAGGGCCACTGTTCGTCTTTCGTCATATGACGCGGGTACACATCGCAGAGCAACGTGTTCTCCGTGGCTCGGCAACTGCGTGTCGTCCACTGACAACGGCGGCGCGGCCACTCTGGTCTTCCGCACTCTGCAGGGAGCTGCCAAGGAAGGCATCTCTCCTCCAGCTGCTCGGCCACGGTGCGCCTGCATAGCTTAGACCTTGCCACACATCTGCCCTCGCTGTTGGACAGGTAGCAGAAGGCAAGGCGCGCGTTTTTCTGCAATTTTTCGGTGATGACAAGCGGTTGATATGCTTGTAAGTGTAGCATATGAAACAAGAATCGTATGAAGCATCCGTAGCCAGGTGCTAAAGTCGCAGTATGGCCGCAGGTGACGGTCGTATGATGGGTCTGTAGCCACAACAGGTTGGCAGCAAAGCAAATACCGCTAACTGAAAGCACCCTGCTGTAGCCCCAGTGGCGCAATTGGTTAGCGCACGGTACTTATAAGGCAGTAGCCGTGAGCAATGCCGGGGTTGTGAGTTCGAGCCTCACCTGGGGCATACTTTTATTTCGTAGCAGCTGACTCTGAAAGCATCGGGACGCTAGATTTGAGATGAATCACCTACTTGAGAAGAATAAGTGTGCGTGCGTTGTGCGTGTCGTTTGCGTATTCCTCGGTAGTATAGTGGTTAGTATCCCCGCCTGTCACGCGGGAGACCGGGGTTCGATTCCCCGCCGGGGAGGTGCGATTTTTATATCGCGAAAGTTGCACGTGTGGCCCGATAGGACATTAACGTTGTGATCGAGAAATGTAGTTGCTGCAGAATCGTAAGAAACTCTGCGTCTTAGGAAGTGTTTCTCGTATTCTCCACACGACGTCGTCATCGTTTCAGAACTTACAGGGTTTGCTGTTGACGCTGGGTCAGCGCACCCCAGGCTTAATGATCGAGCTCGAAGCACACAAGAAAAGGAATAATTTTAGCAGAGCGTGGTTTCGATCCACGGACCTCTGGGTTATGGGCCCAGCACGCTTCCACTGCGCCACTCTGCTGCGTGACGTGGGATACTTGGAAAAGCGTTGTCAGCGTCGCGTACCGTTTAATTAACTGTGCAACATCTCTCAGCTTGACTTGTCTCGACTTTGCTCGACTGACGCTACGCTGACGCTTGCACGAAGCGATATTTACCACGATCGTCTCGAGATGCAGCTGCGAGATGCTCAGGATTGACATTGCACTCCACGCAGGTGGAAACATTCGAATGCACTGCCTAGCTACGCGCCCGCAACTAACAAAATGCCGACCCTGCCAAGATTCGAACCTGGAATCTTCTGATCCGTAGTCAGACGCGTTATCCGTTGCGCCACAGGGCCACTGTTCGTCTTTCGTCATATGACGCGGGTACACATCGCAGAGCAACGTGTTCTCCGTGGCTCGGCAACTGCGTGTCGTCCACTGACAACGGCGGCGCGGCCACTCTGGTCTTCCGCACTCTGCAGGGAGCTGCCAAGGAAGGCATCTCTCCTCCAGCTGCTCGGCCACGGTGCGCCTGCATAGCTTAGAGCTTGCCACACATCTGCCCTCGCTGTTGGACAGGTAGCAGAAGGCAAGGCGCGCGTTTTTCTGCAATTTTTCGGTGATGACAAGCGGTTGATATGCTTGTAAGTGTAGCATATGAAACAAGAATCGTATGAAGCATCCGTAGCCAGGTGCTAAAGTCGCAGTATGGCCGCAGGTGACGGTCGTATGATGGGTCTGTAGCCACAACAGGTTGGCAGCAAAGCAAATACCGCTAACTGAAAGCACCCTGCTGTAGCCCCAGTGGCGCAATTGGTTAGCGCACGGTACTTATAAGGCAGTAGCCGTGAGCAATGCCGGGGTTGTGAGTTCGAGCCTCACCTGGGGCATACTTTTATTTCGTAGCAGCTGACTCTGAAAGCATCGGGACGCTAGATTTGAGATGAATCACCTACTTGAGAAGAATAAGTGTGCGTGCGTTGTGCGTGTCGTTTGCGTATTCCTCGGTAGTATAGTGGTTAGTATCCCCGCCTGTCACGCGGGAGACCGGGGTTCGATTCCCCGCCGGGGAGGTGCGATTTTTATATCGCGAAAGTTGCACGTGTGGCCCGATAGGACATTAACGTTGTGATCGAGAAATGTAGTTGCTGCAGAATCGCAAGAAACTCTGCGTCTTAGGAAGTGTTTCTCGTATTCTCCACACGACGTCGTCATCGTTTCAGAACTTACAGGGTTTGCTGTTGACGCTGGGTCAGCGCACCCCAGGCTTAATGATCGAGCTCGAAGCACACAAGAAAAGGAATAATTTTAGCAGAGCGTGGTTTCGATCCACGGACCTCTGGGTTATGGGCCCAGCACGCTTCCACTGCGCCACTCTGCTGCGTGACGTGGGATACTTGGAAAAGCGTTGTCAGCGTCGCGTACCGTTTAATTAACTGTGCAACATCTCTCAGCTTGACTTGTCTCGACTTTGCTCGACTGACGCTACGCTGACGCTTGCACGAAGCGATATTTACCACGATCGTCTCGAGATGCAGCTGCGAGATGCTCAGGATTGACATTGCACTCCACGCAGGTGGAAACATTCGAATGCACTGCCTAGCTACGCGCCCGCAACTAACAAAATGCCGACCCTGCCAAGATTCGAACCTGGAATCTTCTGATCCGTAGTCAGACGCGTTATCCGTTGCGCCACAGGGCCACTGTTCGTCTTTCGTCATATGACGCGGGTACACATCGCAGAGCAACGTGTTCTCCGTGGCTCGGCAACTGCGTGTCGTCCACTGACAACGGCGGCGCGGCCACTCTGGTCTTCCGCACTCTGCAGGGAGCTGCCAAGGAAGGCATCTCTCCTCCAGCTGCTCGGCCACGGTGCGCCTGCATAGCTTAGAGCTTGCCACACATCTGCCCTCGCTGTTGGACAGGTAGCAGAAGGCAAGGCGCGCGTTTTTCTGCAATTTTTCGGTGATGACAAGCGGTTGATATGCTTGTAAGTGTAGCATATGAAACAAGAATCGTATGAAGCATCCGTAGCCAGGTGCTAAAGTCGCAGTATGGCCGCAGGTGACGGTCGTATGATGGGTCTGTAGCCACAACAGGTTGGCAGCAAAGCAAATACCGCTAACTGAAAGCACCCTGCTGTAGCCCCAGTGGCGCAATTGGTTAGCGCACGGTACTTATAAGGCAGTAGCCGTGAGCAATGCCGGGGTTGTGAGTTCGAGCCTCACCTGGGGCATACTTTTATTTCGTAGCAGCTGACTCTGAAAGCATCGGGACGCTAGATTTGAGATGAATCACCTACTTGAGAAGAATAAGTGTGCGTGCGTTGTGCGTGTCGTTTGCGTATTCCTCGGTAGTATAGTGGTTAGTATCCCCGCCTGTCACGCGGGAGACCGGGGTTCGATTCCCCGCCGGGGAGGTGCGATTTTTATATCGCGAAAGTTGCACGTGTGGCCCGATAGGACATTAACGTTGTGATCGAGAAATGTAGTTGCTGCAGAATCGTAAGAAACTCTGCGTCTTAGGAAGTGTTTCTCGTATTCTCCACACGACGTCGTCATCGTTTCAGAACTTACAGGGTTTGCTGTTGACGCTGGGTCAGCGCACCCCAGGCTTAATGATCGAGCTCGAAGCACACAAGAAAAGGAATAATTTTAGCAGAGCGTGGTTTCGATCCACGGACCTCTGGGTTATGGGCCCAGCACGCTTCCACTGCGCCACTCTGCTGCGTGACGTGGGATACTTGGAAAAGCGTTGTCAGCGTCGCGTACCGTTTAATTAACTGTGCAACATCTCTCAGCTTGACTTGTCTCGACTTTGCTCGACTGACGCTACGCTGACGCTTGCACGAAGCGATATTTACCACGATCGTCTCGAGATGCAGCTGCGAGATGCTCAGGATTGACATTGCACTCCACGCAGGTGGAAACATTCGAATGCACTGCCTAGCTACGCGCCCGCAACTAACAAAATGCCGACCCTGCCAAGATTCGAACCTGGAATCTTCTGATCCGTAGTCAGACGCGTTATCCGTTGCGCCACAGGGCCACTGTTCGTCTTTCGTCATATGACGCGGGTACACATCGCAGAGCAACGTGTTCTCCGTGGCTCGGCAACTGCGTGTCGTCCACTGACAACGGCGGCGCGGCCACTCTGGTCTTCCGCACTCTGCAGGGAGCTGCCAAGGAAGGCATCTCTCCTCCAGCTGCTCGGCCACGGTGCGCCTGCATAGCTTAGAGCTTGCCACACATCTGCCCTCGCTGTTGGACAGGTAGCAGAAGGCAAGGCGCGCGTTTTTCTGCAATTTTTCGGTGATGACAAGCGGTTGATATGCTTGTAAGTGTAGCATATGAAACAAGAATCGTATGAAGCATCCGTAGCCAGGTGCTAAAGTCGCAGTATGGCCGCAGGTGACGGTCGTATGATGGGTCTGTAGCCACAACAGGTTGGCAGCAAAGCAAATACCGCTAACTGAAAGCACCCTGCTGTAGCCCCAGTGGCGCAATTGGTTAGCGCACGGTACTTATAAGGCAGTAGCCGTGAGCAATGCCGGGGTTGTGAGTTCGAGCCTCACCTGGGGCATACTTTTATTTCGTAGCAGCTGACTCTGAAAGCATCGGGACGCTAGATTTGAGATGAATCACCTACTTGAGAAGAATAAGTGTGCGTGCGTTGTGCGTGTCGTTTGCGTATTCCTCGGTAGTATAGTGGTTAGTATCCCCGCCTGTCACGCGGGAGACCGGGGTTCGATTCCCCGCCGGGGAGGTGCGATTTTTATATCGCGAAAGTTGCACGTGTGGCCCGATAGGACATTAACGTTGTGATCGAGAAATGTAGTTGCTGCAGAATCGCAAGAAACTCTGCGTCTTAGGAAGTGTTTCTCGTATTCTCCACACGACGTCGTCATCGTTTCAGAACTTACAGGGTTTGCTGTTGACGCTGGGTCAGCGCACCCCAGGCTTAATGATCGAGCTCGAAGCACACAAGAAAAGGAATAATTTTAGCAGAGCGTGGTTTCGATCCACGGACCTCTGGGTTATGGGCCCAGCACGCTTCCACTGCGCCACTCTGCTGCGTGACGTGGGATACTTGGAAAAGCGTTGTCAGCGTCGCGTACCGTTTAATTAACTGTGCAACATCTCTCAGCTTGACTTGTCTCGACTTTGCTCGACTGACGCTACGCTGACGCTTGCACGAAGCGATATTTACCACGATCGTCTCGAGATGCAGCTGCGAGATGCTCAGGATTGACATTGCACTCCACGCAGGTGGAAACATTCGAATGCACTGCCTAGCTACGCGCCCGCAACTAACAAAATGCCGACCCTGCCAGGATTCGAACCTGGAATCTTCTGATCCGTAGTCAGACGCGTTATCCGTTGCGCCACAGGGCCACTGTTCGTCTTCCGTCATATGACGCGGGTACACATCGCAGAGCAACGTGTTCTCCGTGGCTCGGCAACTGCGTGTCGTCCACTGACAACGGCGGCGCGGCCACTCTGGTCTTCCGCACTCTGCAGGGAGCTGCCAAGGAAGGCATCTCTCCTCCAGCTGCTCGGCCACGGTGCGCCTGCATAGCTTAGAGCTTGCCACACATCTGCCCTCGCTGTTGGACAGGTAGCAGAAGGCAAGGCGCGCGTTTTTCTGCAATTTTTCGGTGATGACAAGCGGTTGATATGCTTGTAAGTGTAGCATATGAAACAAGAATCGTATGAAGCATCCGTAGCCAGGTGCTAAAGTCGCAGTATGGCCGCAGGTGACGGTCGTATGATGGGTCTGTAGCCACAACAGGTTGGCAGCAAAGCAAATACCGCTAACTGAAAGCACCCTGCTGTAGCCCCAGTGGCGCAATTGGTTAGCGCACGGTACTTATAAGGCAGTAGCCGTGAGCAATGCCGGGGTTGTGAGTTCGAGCCTCACCTGGGGCATACTTTTATTTCGTAGCAGCTGACTCTGAAAGCATCGGGACGCTAGATTTGAGATGAATCACCTACTTGAGAAGAATAAGTGTGCGTGCGTTGTGCGTGTCGTTTGCGTATTCCTCGGTAGTATAGTGGTTAGTATCCCCGCCTGTCACGCGGGAGACCGGGGTTCGATTCCCCGCCGGGGAGGTGCGATTTTTATATCGCGAAAGTTGCACGTGTGGCCCGATAGGACATTAACGTTGTGATCGAGAAATGTAGTTGCTGCAGAATCGTAAGAAACTCTGCGTCTTAGGAAGTGTTTCTCGTATTCTCCACACGACGTCGTCATCGTTTCAGAACTTACAGGGTTTGCTGTTGACGCTGGGTCAGCGCACCCCAGGCTTAATGATCGAGCTCGAAGCACACAAGAAAAGGAATAATTTTAGCAGAGCGTGGTTTCGATCCACGGACCTCTGGGTTATGGGCCCAGCACGCTTCCACTGCGCCACTCTGCTGCGTGACGTGGGATACTTGGAAAAGCGTTGTCAGCGTCGCGTACCGTTTAATTAACTGTGCAACATCTCTCAGCTTGACTTGTCTCGACTTTGCTCGACTGACGCTACGCTGACGCTTGCACGAAGCGATATTTACCACGATCGTCTCGAGATGCAGCTGCGAGATGCTCAGGATTGACATTGCACTCCACGCAGGTGGAAACATTCGAATGCACTGCCTAGCTACGCGCCCGCAACTAACAAAATGCCGACCCTGCCAAGATTCGAACCTGGAATCTTCTGATCCGTAGTCAGACGCGTTATCCGTTGCGCCACAGGGCCACTGTTCGTCTTTCGTCATATGACGCGGGTACACATCGCAGAGCAACGTGTTCTCCGTGGCTCGGCAACTGCGTGTCGTCCACTGACAACGGCGGCGCGGCCACTCTGGTCTTCCGCACTCTGCAGGGAGCTGCCAAGGAAGGCATCTCTCCTCCAGCTGCTCGGCCACGGTGCGCCTGCATAGCTTAGAGCTTGCCACACATCTGCCCTCGCTGTTGGACAGGTAGCAGAAGGCAAGGCGCGCGTTTTTCTGCAATTTTTCGGTGATGACAAGCGGTTGATATGCTTGTAAGTGTAGCATATGAAACAAGAATCGTATGAAGCATCCGTAGCCAGGTGCTAAAGTCGCAGTATGGCCGCAGGTGACGGTCGTATGATGGGTCTGTAGCCACAACAGGTTGGCAGCAAAGCAAATACCGCTAACTGAAAGCACCCTGCTGTAGCCCCAGTGGCGCAATTGGTTAGCGCACGGTACTTATAAGGCAGTAGCCGTGAGCAATGCCGGGGTTGTGAGTTCGAGCCTCACCTGGGGCATACTTTTATTTCGTAGCAGCTGACTCTGAAAGCATCGGGACGCTAGATTTGAGATGAATCACCTACTTGAGAAGAATAAGTGTGCGTGCGTTGTGCGTGTCGTTTGCGTATTCCTCGGTAGTATAGTGGTTAGTATCCCCGCCTGTCACGCGGGAGACCGGGGTTCGATTCCCCGCCGGGGAGGTGCGATTTTTATATCGCGAAAGTTGCACGTGTGGCCCGATAGGACATTAACGTTGTGATCGAGAAATGTAGTTGCTGCAGAATCGCAAGAAACTCTGCGTCTTAGGAAGTGTTTCTCGTATTCTCCACACGACGTCGTCATCGTTTCAGAACTTACAGGGTTTGCTGTTGACGCTGGGTCAGCGCACCCCAGGCTTAATGATCGAGCTCGAAGCACACAAGAAAAGGAATAATTTTAGCAGAGCGTGGTTTCGATCCACGGACCTCTGGGTTATGGGCCCAGCACGCTTCCACTGCGCCACTCTGCTGCGTGACGTGGGATACTTGGAAAAGCGTTGTCATCGTCGCGTACCGTTTAATTAACTGTGCAACATCTCTCAGCTTGACTTGTCTCGACTTTGCTCGACTGACGCTACGCTGACGCTTGCACGAAGCGATATTTACCACGATCGTCTCGAGATGCAGCTGCGAGATGCTCAGGATTGACATTGCACTCCACGCAGGTGGAAACATTCGAATGCACTGCCTAGCTACGCGCCCGCAACTAACAAAATGCCGACCCTGCCAAGATTCGAACCTGGAATCTTCTGATCCGTAGTCAGACGCGTTATCCGTTGCGCCACAGGGCCACTGTTCGTCTTTCGTCATATGACGCGGGTACACATCGCAGAGCAACGTGTTCTCCGTGGCTCGGCAACTGCGTGTCGTCCACTGACAACGGCGGCGCGGCCACTCTGGTCTTCCGCACTCTGCAGGGAGCTGCCAAGGAAGGCATCTCTCCTCCAGCTGCTCGGCCACGGTGCGCCTGCATAGCTTAGAGCTTGCCACACATCTGCCCTCGCTGTTGGACAGGTAGCAGAAGGCAAGGCGCGCGTTTTTCTGCAATTTTTCGGTGATGACAAGCGGTTGATATGCTTGTAAGTGTAGCATATGAAACAAGAATCGTATGAAGCATCCGTAGCCAGGTGCTAAAGTCGCAGTATGGCCGCAGGTGACGGTCGTATGATGGGTCTGTAGCCACAACAGGTTGGCAGCAAAGCAAATACCGCTAACTGAAAGCACCCTGCTGTAGCCCCAGTGGCGCAATTGGTTAGCGCACGGTACTTATAAGGCAGTAGCCGTGAGCAATGCCGGGGTTGTGAGTTCGAGCCTCACCTGGGGCATACTTTTATTTCGTAGCAGCTGACTCTGAAAGCATCGGGACGCTAGATTTGAGATGAATCACCTACTTGAGAAGAATAAGTGTGCGTGCGTTGTGCGTGTCGTTTGCGTATTCCTCGGTAGTATAGTGGTTAGTATCCCCGCCTGTCACGCGGGAGACCGGGGTTCGATTCCCCGCCGGGGAGGTGCGATTTTTATATCGCGAAAGTTGCACGTGTGGCCCGATAGGACATTAACGTTGTGATCGAGAAATGTAGTTGCTGCAGAATCGCAAGAAACTCTGCGTCTTAGGAAGTGTTTCTCGTATTCTCCACACGACGTCGTCATCGTTTCAGAACTTACAGGGTTTGCTGTTGACGCTGGGTCAGCGCACCCCAGGCTTAATGATCGAGCTCGAAGCACACAAGAAAAGGAATAATTTTAGCAGAGCGTGGTTTCGATCCACGGACCTCTGGGTTATGGGCCCAGCACGCTTCCACTGCGCCACTCTGCTGCGTGACGTGGGATACTTGGAAAAGCGTTGTCAGCGTCGCGTACCGTTTAATTAACTGTGCAACATCTCTCAGCTTGACTTGTCTCGACTTTGCTCGACTGACGCTACGCTGACGCTTGCACGAAGCGATATTTACCACGATCGTCTCGAGATGCAGCTGCGAGATGCTCAGGATTGACATTGCACTCCACGCAGGTGGAAACATTCGAATGCACTGCCTAGCTACGCGCCCGCAACTAACAAAATGCCGACCCTGCCAGGATTCGAACCTGGAATCTTCTGATCCGTAGTCAGACGCGTTATCCGTTGCGCCACAGGGCCACTGTTCGTCTTTCGTCATATGACGCGGGTACACATCGCAGAGCAACGTGTTCTCCGTGGCTCGGCAACTGCGTGTCGTCCACTGACAACGGCGGCGCGGCCACTCTGGTCTTCCGCACTCTGCAGGGAGCTGCCAAGGAAGGCATCTCTCCTCCAGCTGCTCGGCCACGGTGCGCCTGCATAGCTTAGAGCTTGCCACACATCTGCCCTCGCTGTTGGACAGGTAGCAGAAGGCAAGGCGCGCGTTTTTCTGCAATTTTTCGGTGATGACAAGCGGTTGATATGCTTGTAAGTGTAGCATATGAAACAAGAATCGTATGAAGCATCCGTAGCCAGGTGCTAAAGTCGCAGTATGGCCGCAGGTGACGGTCGTATGATGGGTCTGTAGCCACAACAGGTTGGCAGCAAAGCAAATACCGCTAACTGAAAGCACCCTGCTGTAGCCCCAGTGGCGCAATTGGTTAGCGCACGGTACTTATAAGGCAGTAGCCGTGAGCAATGCCGGGGTTGTGAGTTCGAGCCTCACCTGGGGCATACTTTTATTTCGTAGCAGCTGACTCTGAAAGCATCGGGACGCTAGATTTGAGATGAATCACCTACTTGAGAAGAATAAGTGTGCGTGCGTTGTGCGTGTCGTTTGCGTATTCCTCGGTAGTATAGTGGTTAGTATCCCCGCCTGTCACGCGGGAGACCGGGGTTCGATTCCCCGCCGGGGAGGTGCGATTTTTATATCGCGAAAGTTGCACGTGTGGCCCGATAGGACATTAACGTTGTGATCGAGAAATGTAGTTGCTGCAGAATCGCAAGAAACTCTGCGTCTTAGGAAGTGTTTCTCGTATTCTCCACACGACGTCGTCATCGTTTCAGAACTTACAGGGTTTGCTGTTGACGCTGGGTCAGCGCACCCCAGGCTTAATGATCGAGCTCGAAGCACACAAGAAAAGGAATAATTTTAGCAGAGCGTGGTTTCGATCCACGGACCTCTGGGTTATGGGCCCAGCACGCTTCCACTGCGCCACTCTGCTGCGTGACGTGGGATACTTGGAAAAGCGTTGTCAGCGTCGCGTACCGTTTAATTAACTGTGCAACATCTCTCAGCTTGACTTGTCTCGACTTTGCTCGACTGACGCTACGCTGACGCTTGCACGAAGCGATATTTACCACGATCGTCTCGAGATGCAGCTGCGAGATGCTCAGGATTGACATTGCACTCCACGCAGGTGGAAACATTCGAATGCACTGCCTAGCTACGCGCCCGCAACTAACAAAATGCCGACCCTGCCAGGATTCGAACCTGGAATCTTCTGATCCGTAGTCAGACGCGTTATCCGTTGCGCCACAGGGCCACTGTTCGTCTTTCGTCATATGACGCGGGTACACATCGCAGAGCAACGTGTTCTCCGTGGCTCGGCAACTGCGTGTCGTCCACTGACAACGGCGGCGCGGCCACTCTGGTCTTCCGCACTCTGCAGGGAGCTGCCAAGGAAGGCATCTCTCCTCCAGCTGCTCGGCCACGGTGCGCCTGCATAGCTTAGAGCTTGCCACACATCTGCCCTCGCTGTTGGACAGGTAGCAGAAGGCAAGGCGCGCGTTTTTCTGCAATTTTTCGGTGATGACAAGCGGTTGATATGCTTGTAAGTGTAGCATATGAAACAAGAATCGTATGAAGCATCCGTAGCCAGGTGCTAAAGTCGCAGTATGGCCGCAGGTGACGGTCGTATGATGGGTCTGTAGCCACAACAGGTTGGCAGCAAAGCAAATACCGCTAACTGAAAGCACCCTGCTGTAGCCCCAGTGGCGCAATTGGTTAGCGCACGGTACTTATAAGGCAGTAGCCGTGAGCAATGCCGGGGTTGTGAGTTCGAGCCTCACCTGGGGCATACTTTTATTTCGTAGCAGCTGACTCTGAAAGCATCGGGACGCTAGATTTGAGATGAATCACCTACTTGAGAAGAATAAGTGTGCGTGCGTTGTGCGTGTCGTTTGCGTATTCCTCGGTAGTATAGTGGTTAGTATCCCCGCCTGTCACGCGGGAGACCGGGGTTCGATTCCCCGCCGGGGAGGTGCGATTTTTATATCGCGAAAGTTGCACGTGTGGCCCGATAGGACATTAACGTTGTGATCGAGAAATGTAGTTGCTGCAGAATCGCAAGAAACTCTGCGTCTTAGGAAGTGTTTCTCGTATTCTCCACACGACGTCGTCATCGTTTCAGAACTTACAGGGTTTGCTGTTGACGCTGGGTCAGCGCACCCCAGGCTTAATGATCGAGCTCGAAGCACACAAGAAAAGGAATAATTTTAGCAGAGCGTGGTTTCGATCCACGGACCTCTGGGTTATGGGCCCAGCACGCTTCCACTGCGCCACTCTGCTGCGTGACGTGGGATACTTGGAAAAGCGTTGTCAGCGTCGCGTACCGTTTAATTAACTGTGCAACATCTCTCAGCTTGACTTGTCTCGACTTTGCTCGACTGACGCTACGCTGACGCTTGCACGAAGCGATATTTACCACGATCGTCTCGAGATGCAGCTGCGAGATGCTCAGGATTGACATTGCACTCCACGCAGGTGGAAACATTCGAATGCACTGCCTAGCTACGCGCCCGCAACTAACAAAATGCCGACCCTGCCAGGATTCGAACCTGGAATCTTCTGATCCGTAGTCAGACGCGTTATCCGTTGCGCCACAGGGCCACTGTTCGTCTTTCGTCATATGACGCGGGTACACATCGCAGAGCAACGTGTTCTCCGTGGCTCGGCAACTGCGTGTCGTCCACTGACAACGGCGGCGCGGCCACTCTGGTCTTCCGCACTCTGCAGGGAGCTGCCAAGGAAGGCATCTCTCCTCCAGCTGCTCGGCCACGGTGCGCCTGCATAGCTTAGAGCTTGCCACACATCTGCCCTCGCTGTTGGACAGGTAGCAGAAGGCAAGGCGCGCGTTTTTCTGCAATTTTTCGGTGATGACAAGCGGTTGATATGCTTGTAAGTGTAGCATATGAAACAAGAATCGTATGAAGCATCCGTAGCCAGGTGCTAAAGTCGCAGTATGGCCGCAGGTGACGGTCGTATGATGGGTCTGTAGCCACAACAGGTTGGCAGCAAAGCAAATACCGCTAACTGAAAGCACCCTGCTGTAGCCCCAGTGGCGCAATTGGTTAGCGCACGGTACTTATAAGGCAGTAGCCGTGAGCAATGCCGGGGTTGTGAGTTCGAGCCTCACCTGGGGCATACTTTTATTTCGTAGCAGCTGACTCTGAAAGCATCGGGACGCTAGATTTGAGATGAATCACCTACTTGAGAAGAATAAGTGTGCGTGCGTTGTGCGTGTCGTTTGCGTATTCCTCGGTAGTATAGTGGTTAGTATCCCCGCCTGTCACGCGGGAGACCGGGGTTCGATTCCCCGCCGGGGAGGTGCGATTTTTATATCGCGAAAGTTGCACGTGTGGCCCGATAGGACATTAACGTTGTGATCGAGAAATGTAGTTGCTGCAGAATCGCAAGAAACTCTGCGTCTTAGGAAGTGTTTCTCGTATTCTCCACACGACGTCGTCATCGTTTCAGAACTTACAGGGTTTGCTGTTGACGCTGGGTCAGCGCACCCCAGGCTTAATGATCGAGCTCGAAGCACACAAGAAAAGGAATAATTTTAGCAGAGCGTGGTTTCGATCCACGGACCTCTGGGTTATGGGCCCAGCACGCTTCCACTGCGCCACTCTGCTGCGTGACGTGGGATACTTGGAAAAGCGTTGTCAGCGTCGCGTACCGTTTAATTAACTGTGCAACATCTCTCAGCTTGACTTGTCTCGACTTTGCTCGACTGACGCTACGCTGACGCTTGCACGAAGCGATATTTACCACGATCGTCTCGAGATGCAGCTGCGAGATGCTCAGGATTGACATTGCACTCCACGCAGGTGGAAACATTCGAATGCACTGTCTAGCTACGCGCCCGCAACTAACAAAATGCCGACCCTGCCAGGATTCGAACCTGGAATCTTCTGATCCGTAGTCAGACGCGTTATCCGTTGCGCCACAGGGCCACTGTTCGTCTTTCGTCATATGACGCGGGTACACATCGCAGAGCAACGTGTTCTCCGTGGCTCGGCAACTGCGTGTCGTCCACTGACAACGGCGGCGCGGCCACTCTGGTCTTCCGCACTCTGCAGGGAGCTGCCAAGGAAGGCATCTCTCCTCCAGCTGCTCGGCCACGGTGCGCCTGCATAGCTTAGAGCTTGCCACACATCTGCCCTCGCTGTTGGACAGGTAGCAGAAGGCAAGGCGCGCGTTTTTCTGCAATTTTTCGGTGATGACAAGCGGTTGATATGCTTGTAAGTGTAGCATATGAAACAAGAATCGTATGAAGCATCCGTAGCCAGGTGCTAAAGTCGCAGTATGGCCGCAGGTGACGGTCGTATGATGGGTCTGTAGCCACAACAGGTTGGCAGCAAAGCAAATACCGCTAACTGAAAGCACCCTGCTGTAGCCCCAGTGGCGCAATTGGTTAGCGCACGGTACTTATAAGGCAGTAGCCGTGAGCAATGCCGGGGTTGTGAGTTCGAGCCTCACCTGGGGCATACTTTTATTTCGTAGCAGCTGACTCTGAAAGCATCGGGACGCTAGATTTGAGATGAATCACCTACTTGAGAAGAATAAGTGTGCGTGCGTTGTGCGTGTCGTTTGCGTATTCCTCGGTAGTATAGTGGTTAGTATCCCCGCCTGTCACGCGGGAGACCGGGGTTCGATTCCCCGCCGGGGAGGTGCGATTTTTATATCGCGAAAGTTGCACGTGTGGCCCGATAGGACATTAACGTTGTGATCGAGAAATGTAGTTGCTGCAGAATCGCAAGAAACTCTGCGTCTTAGGAAGTGTTTCTCGTATTCTCCACACGACGTCGTCATCGTTTCAGAACTTACAGGGTTTGCTGTTGACGCTGGGTCAGCGCACCCCAGGCTTAATGATCGAGCTCGAAGCACACAAGAAAAGGAATAATTTTAGCAGAGCGTGGTTTCGATCCACGGACCTCTGGGTTATGGGCCCAGCACGCTTCCACTGCGCCACTCTGCTGCGTGACGTGGGATACTTGGAAAAGCGTTGTCAGCGTCGCGTACCGTTTAATTAACTGTGCAACATCTCTCAGCTTGACTTGTCTCGACTTTGCTCGACTGACGCTACGCTGACGCTTGCACGAAGCGATATTTACCACGATCGTCTCGAGATGCAGCTGCGAGATGCTCAGGATTGACATTGCACTCCACGCAGGTGGAAACATTCGAATGCACTGCCTAGCTACGCGCCCGCAACTAACAAAATGCCGACCCTGCCAGGATTCGAACCTGGAATCTTCTGATCCGTAGTCAGACGCGTTATCCGTTGCGCCACAGGGCCACTGTTCGTCTTTCGTCATATGACGCGGGTACACATCGCAGAGCAACGTGTTCTCCGTGGCTCGGCAACTGCGTGTCGTCCACTGACAACGGCGGCGCGGCCACTCTGGTCTTCCGCACTCTGCAGGGAGCTGCCAAGGAAGGCATCTCTCCTCCAGCTGCTCGGCCACGGTGCGCCTGCATAGCTTAGAGCTTGCCACACATCTGCCCTCGCTGTTGGACAGGTAGCAGAAGGCAAGGCGCGCGTTTTTCTGCAATTTTTCGGTGATGACAAGCGGTTGATATGCTTGTAAGTGTAGCATATGAAACAAGAATCGTATGAAGCATCCGTAGCCAGGTGCTAAAGTCGCAGTATGGCCGCAGGTGACGGTCGTATGATGGGTCTGTAGCCACAACAGGTTGGCAGCAAAGCAAATACCGCTAACTGAAAGCACCCTGCTGTAGCCCCAGTGGCGCAATTGGTTAGCGCACGGTACTTATAAGGCAGTAGCCGTGAGCAATGCCGGGGTTGTGAGTTCGAGCCTCACCTGGGGCATACTTTTATTTCGTAGCAGCTGACTCTGAAAGCATCGGGACGCTAGATTTGAGATGAATCACCTACTTGAGAAGAATAAGTGTGCGTGCGTTGTGCGTGTCGTTCGCGTATTCCTCGGTAGTATAGTGGTTAGTATCCCCGCCTGTCACGCGGGAGACCGGGGTTCGATTCCCCGCCGGGGAGGTGCGATTTTTATATCGCGAAAGTTGCACGTGTGGCCCGATAGGACATTAACGTTGTGATCGAGAAATGTAGTTGCTGCAGAATCGCAAGAAACTCTGCGTCTTAGGAAGTGTTTCTCGTATTCTCCACACGACGTCGTCATCGTTTCAGAACTTACAGGGTTTGCTGTTGACGCTGGGTCAGCGCACCCCAGGCTTAATGATCGAGCTCGAAGCACACAAGAAAAGGAATAATTTTAGCAGAGCGTGGTTTCGATCCACGGACCTCTGGGTTATGGGCCCAGCACGCTTCCACTGCGCCACTCTGCTGCGTGACGTGGGATACTTGGAAAAGCGTTGTCAGCGTCGCGTACCGTTTAATTAACTGTGCAACATCTCTCAGCTTGACTTGTCTCGACTTTGCTCGACTGACGCTACGCTGACGCTTGCACGAAGCGATATTTACCACGATCGTCTCGAGATGCAGCTGCGAGATGCTCAGGATTGACATTGCACTCCACGCAGGTGGAAACATTCGAATGCACTGCCTAGCTACGCGCCCGCAACTAACAAAATGCCGACCCTGCCAGGATTCGAACCTGGAATCTTCTGATCCGTAGTCAGACGCGTTATCCGTTGCGCCACAGGGCCACTGTTCGTCTTTCGTCATATGACGCGGGTACACATCGCAGAGCAACGTGTTCTCCGTGGCTCGGCAACTGCGTGTCGTCCACTGACAACGGCGGCGCGGCCACTCTGGTCTTCCGCACTCTGCAGGGAGCTGCCAAGGAAGGCATCTCTCCTCCAGCTGCTCGGCCACGGTGCGCCTGCATAGCTTAGAGCTTGCCACACATCTGCCCTCGCTGTTGGACAGGTAGCAGAAGGCAAGGCGCGCGTTTTTCTGCAATTTTTCGGTGATGACAAGCGGTTGATATGCTTGTAAGTGTAGCATATGAAACAAGAATCGTATGAAGCATCCGTAGCCAGGTGCTAAAGTCGCAGTATGGCCGCAGGTGACGGTCGTATGATGGGTCTGTAGCCACAACAGGTTGGCAGCAAAGCAAATACCGCTAACTGAAAGCACCCTGCTGTAGCCCCAGTGGCGCAATTGGTTAGCGCACGGTACTTATAAGGCAGTAGCCGTGAGCAATGCCGGGGTTGTGAGTTCGAGCCTCACCTGGGGCATACTTTTATTTCGTAGCAGCTGACTCTGAAAGCATCGGGACGCTAGATTTGAGATGAATCACCTACTTGAGAAGAATAAGTGTGCGTGCGTTGTGCGTGTCGTTTGCGTATTCCTCGGTAGTATAGTGGTTAGTATCCCCGCCTGTCACGCGGGAGACCGGGGTTCGATTCCCCGCCGGGGAGGTGCGATTTTTATATCGCGAAAGTTGCACGTGTGGCCCGATAGGACATTAACGTTGTGATCGAGAAATGTAGTTGCTGCAGAATCGCAAGAAACTCTGCGTCTTAGGAAGTGTTTCTCGTATTCTCCACACGACGTCGTCATCGTTTCAGAACTTACAGGGTTTGCTGTTGACGCTGGGTCAGCGCACCCCAGGCTTAATGATCGAGCTCGAAGCACACAAGAAAAGGAATAATTTTAGCAGAGCGTGGTTTCGATCCACGGACCTCTGGGTTATGGGCCCAGCACGCTTCCACTGCGCCACTCTGCTGCGTGACGTGGGATACTTGGAAAAGCGTTGTCAGCGTCGCGTACCGTTTAATTAACTGTGCAACATCTCTCAGCTTGACTTGTCTCGACTTTGCTCGACTGACGCTACGCTGACGCTTGCACGAAGCGATATTTACCACGATCGTCTCGAGATGCAGCTGCGAGATGCTCAGGATTGACATTGCACTCCACGCAGGTGGAAACATTCGAATGCACTGCCTAGCTACGCGCCCGCAACTAACAAAATGCCGACCCTGCCAGGATTCGAACCTGGAATCTTCTGATCCGTAGTCAGACGCGTTATCCGTTGCGCCACAGGGCCACTGTTCGTCTTTCGTCATATGACGCGGGTACACATCGCAGAGCAACGTGTTCTCCGTGGCTCGGCAACTGCGTGTCGTCCACTGACAACGGCGGCGCGGCCACTCTGGTCTTCCGCACTCTGCAGGGAGCTGCCAAGGAAGGCATCTCTCCTCCAGCTGCTCGGCCACGGTGCGCCTGCATAGCTTAGAGCTTGCCACACATCTGCCCTCGCTGTTGGACAGGTAGCAGAAGGCAAGGCGCGCGTTTTTCTGCAATTTTTCGGTGATGACAAGCGGTTGATATGCTTGTAAGTGTAGCATATGAAACAAGAATCGTATGAAGCATCCGTAGCCAGGTGCTAAAGTCGCAGTATGGCCGCAGGTGACGGTCGTATGATGGGTCTGTAGCCACAACAGGTTGGCAGCAAAGCAAATACCGCTAACTGAAAGCACCCTGCTGTAGCCCCAGTGGCGCAATTGGTTAGCGCACGGTACTTATAAGGCAGTAGCCGTGAGCAATGCCGGGGTTGTGAGTTCGAGCCTCACCTGGGGCATACTTTTATTTCGTAGCAGCTGACTCTGAAAGCATCGGGACGCTAGATTTGAGATGAATCACCTACTTGAGAAGAATAAGTGTGCGTGCGTTGTGCGTGTCGTTTGCGTATTCCTCGGTAGTATAGTGGTTAGTATCCCCGCCTGTCACGCGGGAGACCGGGGTTCGATTCCCCGCCGGGGAGGTGCGATTTTTATATCGCGAAAGTTGCACGTGTGGCCCGATAGGACATTAACGTTGTGATCGAGAAATGTAGTTGCTGCAGAATCGTAAGAAACTCTGCGTCTTAGGAAGTGTTTCTCGTATTCTCCACACGACGTCGTCATCGTTTCAGAACTTACAGGGTTTGCTGTTGACGCTGGGTCAGCGCACCCCAGGCTTAATGATCGAGCTCGAAGCACACAAGAAAAGGAATAATTTTAGCAGAGCGTGGTTTCGATCCACGGACCTCTGGGTTATGGGCCCAGCACGCTTCCACTGCGCCACTCTGCTGCGTGACGTGGGATACTTGGAAAAGCGTTGTCAGCGTCGCGTACCGTTTAATTAACTGTGCAACATCTCTCAGCTTGACTTGTCTCGACTTTGCTCGACTGACGCTACGCTGACGCTTGCACGAAGCGATATTTACCACGATCGTCTCGAGATGCAGCTGCGAGATGCTCAGGATTGACATTGCACTCCACGCAGGTGGAAACATTCGAATGCACTGCCTAGCTACGCGCCCGCAACTAACAAAATGCCGACCCTGCCAGGATTCGAACCTGGAATCTTCTGATCCGTAGTCAGACGCGTTATCCGTTGCGCCACAGGGCCACTGTTCGTCTTTCGTCATATGACGCGGGTACACATCGCAGAGCAACGTGTTCTCCGTGGCTCGGCAACTGCGTGTCGTCCACTGACAACGGCGGCGCGGCCACTCTGGTCTTCCGCACTCTGCAGGGAGCTGCCAAGGAAGGCATCTCTCCTCCAGCTGCTCGGCCACGGTGCGCCTGCATAGCTTAGAGCTTGCCACACATCTGCCCTCGCTGTTGGACAGGTAGCAGAAGGCAAGGCGCGCGTTTTTCTGCAATTTTTCGGTGATGACAAGCGGTTGATATGCTTGTAAGTGTAGCATATGAAACAAGAATCGTATGAAGCATCCGTAGCCAGGTGCTAAAGTCGCAGTATGGCCGCAGGTGACGGTCGTATGATGGGTCTGTAGCCACAACAGGTTGGCAGCAAAGCAAATACCGCTAACTGAAAGCACCCTGCTGTAGCCCCAGTGGCGCAATTGGTTAGCGCACGGTACTTATAAGGCAGTAGCCGTGAGCAATGCCGGGGTTGTGAGTTCGAGCCTCACCTGGGGCATACTTTTATTTCGTAGCAGCTGACTCTGAAAGCATCGGGACGCTAGATTTGAGATGAATCACCTACTTGAGAAGAATAAGTGTGCGTGCGTTGTGCGTGTCGTTTGCGTATTCCTCGGTAGTATAGTGGTTAGTATCCCCGCCTGTCACGCGGGAGACCGGGGTTCGATTCCCCGCCGGGGAGGTGCGATTTTTATATCGCGAAAGTTGCACGTGTGGCCCGATAGGACATTAACGTTGTGATCGAGAAATGTAGTTGCTGCAGAATCGCAAGAAACTCTGCGTCTTAGGAAGTGTTTCTCGTATTCTCCACACGACGTCGTCATCGTTTCAGAACTTACAGGGTTTGCTGTTGACGCTGGGTCAGCGCACCCCAGGCTTAATGATCGAGCTCGAAGCACACAAGAAAAGGAATAATTTTAGCAGAGCGTGGTTTCGATCCACGGACCTCTGGGTTATGGGCCCAGCACGCTTCCACTGCGCCACTCTGCTGCGTGACGTGGGATACTTGGAAAAGCGTTGTCAGCGTCGCGTACCGTTTAATTAACTGTGCAACATCTCTCAGCTTGACTTGTCTCGACTTTGCTCGACTGACGCTACGCTGACGCTTGCACGAAGCGATATTTACCACGATCGTCTCGAGATGCAGCTGCGAGATGCTCAGGATTGACATTGCACTCCACGCAGGTGGAAACATTCGAATGCACTGCCTAGCTACGCGCCCGCAACTAACAAAATGCCGACCCTGCCAGGATTCGAACCTGGAATCTTCTGATCCGTAGTCAGACGCGTTATCCGTTGCGCCACAGGGCCACTGTTCGTCTTTCGTCATATGACGCGGGTACACATCGCAGAGCAACGTGTTCTCCGTGGCTCGGCAACTGCGTGTCGTCCACTGACAACGGCGGCGCGGCCACTCTGGTCTTCCGCACTCTGCAGGGAGCTGCCAAGGAAGGCATCTCTCCTCCAGCTGCTCGGCCACGGTGCGCCTGCATAGCTTAGAGCTTGCCACACATCTGCCCTCGCTGTTGGACAGGTAGCAGAAGGCAAGGCGCGCGTTTTTCTGCAATTTTTCGGTGATGACAAGC
Organism: Schistocerca cancellata; assembly: GCF_023864275.1. Classification (NCBI taxonomy): domain Eukaryota; kingdom Metazoa; phylum Arthropoda; class Insecta; order Orthoptera; family Acrididae; genus Schistocerca; species Schistocerca cancellata. The sequence continues at coordinate 43,078 of NW_026046905.1, forward strand.
GGTTGATATGCTTGTAAGTGTAGCATATGAAACAAGAATCGTATGAAGCATCCGTAGCCAGGTGCTAAAGTCGCAGTATGGCCGCAGGTGACGGTCGTATGATGGGTCTGTAGCCACAACAGGTTGGCAGCAAAGCAAATACCGCTAACTGAAAGCACCCTGCTGTAGCCCCAGTGGCGCAATTGGTTAGCGCACGGTACTTATAAGGCAGTAGCCGTGAGCAATGCCGGGGTTGTGAGTTCGAGCCTCACCTGGGGCATACTTTTATTTCGTAGCAGCTGACTCTGAAAGCATCGGGACGCTAGATTTGAGATGAATCACCTACTTGAGAAGAATAAGTGTGCGTGCGTTGTGCGTGTCGTTTGCGTATTCCTCGGTAGTATAGTGGTTAGTATCCCCGCCTGTCACGCGGGAGACCGGGGTTCGATTCCCCGCCGGGGAGGTGCGATTTTTATATCGCGAAAGTTGCACGTGTGGCCCGATAGGACATTAACGTTGTGATCGAGAAATGTAGTTGCTGCAGAATCGTAAGAAACTCTGCGTCTTAGGAAGTGTTTCTCGTATTCTCCACACGACGTCGTCATCGTTTCAGAACTTACAGGGTTTGCTGTTGACGCTGGGTCAGCGCACCCCAGGCTTAATGATCGAGCTCGAAGCACACAAGAAAAGGAATAATTTTAGCAGAGCGTGGTTTCGATCCACGGACCTCTGGGTTATGGGCCCAGCACGCTTCCACTGCGCCACTCTGCTGCGTGACGTGGGATACTTGGAAAAGCGTTGTCAGCGTCGCGTACCGTTTAATTAACTGTGCAACATCTCTCAGCTTGACTTGTCTCGACTTTGCTCGACTGACGCTACGCTGACGCTTGCACGAAGCGATATTTACCACGATCGTCTCGAGATGCAGCTGCGAGATGCTCAGGATTGACATTGCACTCCACGCAGGTGGAAACATTCGAATGCACTGCCTAGCTACGCGCCCGCAACTAACAAAATGCCGACCCTGCCAAGATTCGAACCTGGAATCTTCTGATCCGTAGTCAGACGCGTTATCCGTTGCGCCACAGGGCCACTGTTCGTCTTTCGTCATATGACGCGGGTACACATCGCAGAGCAACGTGTTCTCCGTGGCTCGGCAACTGCGTGTCGTCCACTGACAACGGCGGCGCGGCCACTCTGGTCTTCCGCACTCTGCAGGGAGCTGCCAAGGAAGGCATCTCTCCTCCAGCTGCTCGGCCACGGTGCGCCTGCATAGCTTAGAGCTTGCCACACATCTGCCCTCGCTGTTGGACAGGTAGCAGAAGGCAAGGCGCGCGTTTTTCTGCAATGTTTCGGTGATGACAAGCGGTTGATATGCTTGTAAGTGTAGCATATGAAACAAGAATCGTATGAAGCATCCGTAGCCAGGTGCTAAAGTCGCAGTATGGCCGCAGGTGACGGTCGTATGATGGGTCTGTAGCCACAACAGGTTGGCAGCACAGCAAATACCGCTAACTGAAAGCACCCTGCTGTAGCCCCAGTGGCGCAATTGGTTAGCGCACGGTACTTATAAGGCAGTAGCCGTGAGCAATGCCGGGGTTGTGAGTTCGAGCCTCACCTGGGGCATACTTTTATTTCGTAGCAGCTGACTCTGAAAGCATCGGGACGCTAGATTTGAGATGAATCACCTACTTGAGAAGAATAAGTGTGCGTGCGTTGTGCGTGTCGTTTGCGTATTCCTCGGTAGTATAGTGGTTAGTATCCCCGCCTGTCACGCGGGAGACCGGGGTTCGATTCCCCGCCGGGGAGGTGCGATTTTTATATCGCGAAAGTTGCACGTGTGGCCCGATAGGACATTAACGTTGTGATCGAGAAATGTAGTTGCTGCAGAATCGTAAGAAACTCTGCGTCTTAGGAAGTGTTTCTCGTATTCTCCACACGACGTCGTCATCGTTTCAGAACTTACAGGGTTTGCTGTTGACGCTGGGTCAGCGCACCCCAGGCTTAATGATCGAGCTCGAAGCACACAAGAAAAGGAATAATTTTAGCAGAGCGTGGTTTCGATCCACGGACCTCTGGGTTATGGGCCCAGCACGCTTCCACTGCGCCACTCTGCTGCGTGACGTGGGATACTTGGAAAAGCGTTGTCAGCGTCGCGTACCGTTTAATTAACTGTGCAACATCTCTCAGCTTGACTTGTCTCGACTTTGCTCGACTGACGCTACGCTGACGCTTGCACGAAGCGATATTTACCACGATCGTCTCGAGATGCAGCTGCGAGATGCTCAGGATTGACATTGCACTCCACGCAGGTGGAAACATTCGAATGCACTGCCTAGCTACGCGCCCGCAACTAACAAAATGCCGACCCTGCCAAGATTCGAACCTGGAATCTTCTGATCCGTAGTCAGACGCGTTATCCGTTGCGCCACAGGGCCACTGTTCGTCTTTCGTCATATGACGCGGGTACACATCGCAGAGCAACGTGTTCTCCGTGGCTCGGCAACTGCGTGTCGTCCACTGACAACGGCGGCGCGGCCACTCTGGTCTTCCGCACTCTGCAGGGAGCTGCCAAGGAAGGCATCTCTCCTCCAGCTGCTCGGCCACGGTGCGCCTGCATAGCTTAGAGCTTGCCACACATCTGCCCTCGCTGTTGGACAGGTAGCAGAAGGCAAGGCGCGCGTTTTTCTGCAATGTTTCGGTGATGACAAGCGGTTGATATGCTTGTAAGTGTAGCATATGAAACAAGAATCGTATGAAGCATCCGTAGCCAGGTGCTAAAGTCGCAGTATGGCCGCAGGTGACGGTCGTATGATGGGTCTGTAGCCACAACAGGTTGGCAGCACAGCAAATACCGCTAACTGAAAGCACCCTGCTGTAGCCCCAGTGGCGCAATTGGTTAGCGCACGGTACTTATAAGGCAGTAGCCGTGAGCAATGCCGGGGTTGTGAGTTCGAGCCTCACCTGGGGCATACTTTTATTTCGTAGCAGCTGACTCTGAAAGCATCGGGACGCTAGATTTGAGATGAATCACCTACTTGAGAAGAATAAGTGTGCGTGCGTTGTGCGTGTCGTTTGCGTATTCCTCGGTAGTATAGTGGTTAGTATCCCCGCCTGTCACGCGGGAGACCGGGGTTCGATTCCCCGCCGGGGAGGTGCGATTTTTATATCGCGAAAGTTGCACGTGTGGCCCGATAGGACATTAACGTTGTGATCGAGAAATGTAGTTGCTGCAGAATCGTAAGAAACTCTGCGTCTTAGGAAGTGTTTCTCGTATTCTCCACACGACGTCGTCATCGTTTCAGAACTTACAGGGTTTGCTGTTGACGCTGGGTCAGCGCACCCCAGGCTTAATGATCGAGCTCGAAGCACACAAGAAAAGGAATAATTTTAGCAGAGCGTGGTTTCGATCCACGGACCTCTGGGTTATGGGCCCAGCACGCTTCCACTGCGCCACTCTGCTGCGTGACGTGGGATACTTGGAAAAGCGTTGTCAGCGTCGCGTACCGTTTAATTAACTGTGCAACATCTCTCAGCTTGACTTGTCTCGACTTTGCTCGACTGACGCTACGCTGACGCTTGCACGAAGCGATATTTACCACGATCGTCTCGAGATGCAGCTGCGAGATGCTCAGGATTGACATTGCACTCCACGCAGGTGGAAACATTCGAATGCACTGCCTAGCTACGCGCCCGCAACTAACAAAATGCCGACCCTGCCAAGATTCGAACCTGGAATCTTCTGATCCGTAGTCAGACGCGTTATCCGTTGCGCCACAGGGCCACTGTTCGTCTTTCGTCATATGACGCGGGTACACATCGCAGAGCAACGTGTTCTCCGTGGCTCGGCAACTGCGTGTCGTCCACTGACAACGGCGGCGCGGCCACTCTGGTCTTCCGCACTCTGCAGGGAGCTGCCAAGGAAGGCATCTCTCCTCCAGCTGCTCGGCCACGGTGCGCCTGCATAGCTTAGAGCTTGCCACACATCTGCCCTCGCTGTTGGACAGGTAGCAGAAGGCAAGGCGCGCGTTTTTCTGCAATTTTTCGGTGATGACAAGCGGTTGATATGCTTGTAAGTGTAGCATATGAAACAAGAATCGTATGAAGCATCCGTAGCCAGGTGCTAAAGTCGCAGTATGGCCGCAGGTGACGGTCGTATGATGGGTCTGTAGCCACAACAGGTTGGCAGCAAAGCAAATACCGCTAACTGAAAGCACCCTGCTGTAGCCCCAGTGGCGCAATTGGTTAGCGCACGGTACTTATAAGGCAGTAGCCGTGAGCAATGCCGGGGTTGTGAGTTCGAGCCTCACCTGGGGCATACTTTTATTTCGTAGCAGCTGACTCTGAAAGCATCGGGACGCTAGATTTGAGATGAATCACCTACTTGAGAAGAATAAGTGTGCGTGCGTTGTGCGTGTCGTTTGCGTATTCCTCGGTAGTATAGTGGTTAGTATCCCCGCCTGTCACGCGGGAGACCGGGGTTCGATTCCCCGCCGGGGAGGTGCGATTTTTATATCGCGAAAGTTGCACGTGTGGCCCGATAGGACATTAACGTTGTGATCGAGAAATGTAGTTGCTGCAGAATCGCAAGAAACTCTGCGTCTTAGGAAGTGTTTCTCGTATTCTCCACACGACGTCGTCATCGTTTCAGAACTTACAGGGTTTGCTGTTGACGCTGGGTCAGCGCACCCCAGGCTTAATGATCGAGCTCGAAGCACACAAGAAAAGGAATAATTTTAGCAGAGCGTGGTTTCGATCCACGGACCTCTGGGTTATGGGCCCAGCACGCTTCCACTGCGCCACTCTGCTGCGTGACGTGGGATACTTGGAAAAGCGTTGTCAGCGTCGCGTACCGTTTAATTAACTGTGCAACATCTCTCAGCTTGACTTGTCTCGACTTTGCTCGACTGACGCTACGCTGACGCTTGCACGAAGCGATATTTACCACGATCGTCTCGAGATGCAGCTGCGAGATGCTCAGGATTGACATTGCACTCCACGCAGGTGGAAACATTCGAATGCACTGCCTAGCTACGCGCCCGCAACTAACAAAATGCCGACCCTGCCAAGATTCGAACCTGGAATCTTCTGATCCGTAGTCAGACGCGTTATCCGTTGCGCCACAGGGCCACTGTTCGTCTTTCGTCATATGACGCGGGTACACATCGCAGAGCAACGTGTTCTCCGTGGCTCGGCAACTGCGTGTCGTCCACTGACAACGGCGCGCGGCCACTCTGGTCTTCCGCACTCTGCAGGGAGCTGCCAAGGAAGGCATCTCTCCTCCAGCTGCTCGGCCACGGTGCGCCTGCATAGCTTAGAGCTTGCCACACATCTGCCCTCGCTGTTGGACAGGTAGCAGAAGGCAAGGCGCGCGTTTTTCTGCAATTTTTCGGTGATGACAAGCGGTTGATATGCTTGTAAGTGTAGCATATGAAACAAGAATCGTATGAAGCATCCGTAGCCAGGTGCTAAAGTCGCAGTATGGCCGCAGGTGACGGTCGTATGATGGGTCTGTAGCCACAACAGGTTGGCAGCACAGCAAATACCGCTAACTGAAAGCACCCTGCTGTAGCCCCAGTGGCGCAATTGGTTAGCGCACGGTACTTATAAGGCAGTAGCCGTGAGCAATGCCGGGGTTGTGAGTTCGAGCCTCACCTGGGGCATACTTTTATTTCGTAGCAGCTGACTCTGAAAGCATCGGGACGCTAGATTTGAGATGAATCACCTACTTGAGAAGAATAAGTGTGCGTGCGTTGTGCGTGTCGTTTGCGTATTCCTCGGTAGTATAGTGGTTAGTATCCCCGCCTGTCACGCGGGAGACCGGGGTTCGATTCCCCGCCGGGGAGGTGCGATTTTTATATCGCGAAAGTTGCACGTGTGGCCCGATAGGACATTAACGTTGTGATCGAGAAATGTAGTTGCTGCAGAATCGTAAGAAACTCTGCGTCTTAGGAAGTGTTTCTCGTATTCTCCACACGACGTCGTCATCGTTTCAGAACTTACAGGGTTTGCTGTTGACGCTGGGTCAGCGCACCCCAGGCTTAATGATCGAGCTCGAAGCACACAAGAAAAGGAATAATTTTAGCAGAGCGTGGTTTCGATCCACGGACCTCTGGGTTATGGGCCCAGCACGCTTCCACTGCGCCACTCTGCTGCGTGACGTGGGATACTTGGAAAAGCGTTGTCAGCGTCGCGTACCGTTTAATTAACTGTGCAACATCTCTCAGCTTGACTTGTCTCGACTTTGCTCGACTGACGCTACGCTGACGCTTGCACGAAGCGATATTTACCACGATCGTCTCGAGATGCAGCTGCGAGATGCTCAGGATTGACATTGCACTCCACGCAGGTGGAAACATTCGAATGCACTGCCTAGCTACGCGCCCGCAACTAACAAAATGCCGACCCTGCCAGGATTCGAACCTGGAATCTTCTGATCCGTAGTCAGACGCGTTATCCGTTGCGCCACAGGGCCACTGTTCGTCTTTCGTCATATGACGCGGGTACACATCGCAGAGCAACGTGTTCTCCGTGGCTCGGCAACTGCGTGTCGTCCACTGACAACGGCGGCGCGGCCACTCTGGTCTTCCGCACTCTGCAGGGAGCTGCCAAGGAAGGCATCTCTCCTCCAGCTGCTCGGCCACGGTGCGCCTGCATAGCTTAGAGCTTGCCACACATCTGCCCTCGCTGTTGGACAGGTAGCAGAAGGCAAGGCGCGCGTTTTTCTGCAATTTTTCGGTGATGACAAGCGGTTGATATGCTTGTAAGTGTAGCATATGAAACAAGAATCGTATGAAGCATCCGTAGCCAGGTGCTAAAGTCGCAGTATGGCCGCAGGTGACGGTCGTATGATGGGTCTGTAGCCACAACAGGTTGGCAGCAAAGCAAATACCGCTAACTGAAAGCACCCTGCTGTAGCCCCAGTGGCGCAATTGGTTAGCGCACGGTACTTATAAGGCAGTAGCCGTGAGCAATGCCGGGGTTGTGAGTTCGAGCCTCACCTGGGGCATACTTTTATTTCGTAGCAGCTGACTCTGAAAGCATCGGGACGCTAGATTTGAGATGAATCACCTACTTGAGAAGAATAAGTGTGCGTGCGTTGTGCGTGTCGTTTGCGTATTCCTCGGTAGTATAGTGGTTAGTATCCCCGCCTGTCACGCGGGAGACCGGGGTTCGATTCCCCGCCGGGGAGGTGCGATTTTTATATCGCGAAAGTTGCACGTGTGGCCCGATAGGACATTAACGTTGTGATCGAGAAATGTAGTTGCTGCAGAATCGTAAGAAACTCTGCGTCTTAGGAAGTGTTTCTCGTATTCTCCACACGACGTCGTCATCGTTTCAGAACTTACAGGGTTTGCTGTTGACGCTGGGTCAGCGCACCCCAGGCTTAATGATCGAGCTCGAAGCACACAAGAAAAGGAATAATTTTAGCAGAGCGTGGTTTCGATCCACGGACCTCTGGGTTATGGGCCCAGCACGCTTCCACTGCGCCACTCTGCTGCGTGACGTGGGATACTTGGAAAAGCGTTGTCAGCGTCGCGTACCGTTTAATTAACTGTGCAACATCTCTCAGCTTGACTTGTCTCGACTTTGCTCGACTGACGCTACGCTGACGCTTGCACGAAGCGATATTTACCACGATCGTCTCGAGATGCAGCTGCGAGATGCTCAGGATTGACATTGCACTCCACGCAGGTGGAAACATTCGAATGCACTGCCTAGCTACGCGCCCGCAACTAACAAAATGCCGACCCTGCCAGGATTCGAACCTGGAATCTTCTGATCCGTAGTCAGACGCGTTATCCGTTGCGCCACAGGGCCACTGTTCGTCTTTCGTCATATGACGCGGGTACACATCGCAGAGCAACGTGTTCTCCGTGGCTCGGCAACTGCGTGTCGTCCACTGACAACGGCGGCGCGGCCACTCTGGTCTTCCGCACTCTGCAGGGAGCTGCCAAGGAAGGCATCTCTCCTCCAGCTGCTCGGCCACGGTGCGCCTGCATAGCTTAGAGCTTTGCCACACATCTGCCCTCGCTGTTGGACAGGTAGCAGAAGGCAAGGCGCGCGTTTTTCTGCAATTTTTCGGTGATGACAAGCGGTTGATATGCTTGTAAGTGTAGCATATGAAACAAGAATCGTATGAAGCATCCGTAGCCAGGTGCTAAAGTCGCAGTATGGCCGCAGGTGACGGTCGTATGATGGGTCTGTAGCCACAACAGGTTGGCAGCAAAGCAAATACCGCTAACTGAAAGCACCCTGCTGTAGCCCCAGTGGCGCAATTGGTTAGCGCACGGTACTTATAAGGCAGTAGCCGTGAGCAATGCCGGGGTTGTGAGTTCGAGCCTCACCTGGGGCATACTTTTATTTCGTAGCAGCTGACTCTGAAAGCATCGGGACGCTAGATTTGAGATGAATCACCTACTTGAGAAGAATAAGTGTGCGTGCGTTGTGCGTGTCGTTTGCGTATTCCTCGGTAGTATAGTGGTTAGTATCCCCGCCTGTCACGCGGGAGACCGGGGTTCGATTCCCCGCCGGGGAGGTGCGATTTTTATATCGCGAAAGTTGCACGTGTGGCCCGATAGGACATTAACGTTGTGATCGAGAAATGTAGTTGCTGCAGAATCGTAAGAAACTCTGCGTCTTAGGAAGTGTTTCTCGTATTCTCCACACGACGTCGTCATCGTTTCAGAACTTACAGGGTTTGCTGTTGACGCTGGGTCAGCGCACCCCAGGCTTAATGATCGAGCTCGAAGCACACAAGAAAAGGAATAATTTTAGCAGAGCGTGGTTTCGATCCACGGACCTCTGGGTTATGGGCCCAGCACGCTTCCACTGCGCCACTCTGCTGCGTGACGTGGGATACTTGGAAAAGCGTTGTCAGCGTCGCGTACCGTTTAATTAACTGTGCAACATCTCTCAGCTTGACTTGTCTCGACTTTGCTCGACTGACGCTACGCTGACGCTTGCACGAAGCGATATTTACCACGATCGTCTCGAGATGCAGCTGCGAGATGCTCAGGATTGACATTGCACTCCACGCAGGTGGAAACATTCGAATGCACTGCCTAGCTACGCGCCCGCAACTAACAAAATGCCGACCCTGCCAAGATTCGAACCTGGAATCTTCTGATCCGTAGTCAGACGCGTTATCCGTTGCGCCACAGGGCCACTGTTCGTCTTTCGTCATATGACGCGGGTACACATCGCAGAGCAACGTGTTCTCCGTGGCTCGGCAACTGCGTGTCGTCCACTGACAACGGCGGCGCGGCCACTCTGGTCTTCCGCACTCTGCAGGGAGCTGCCAAGGAAGGCATCTCTCCTCCAGCTGCTCGGCCACGGTGCGCCTGCATAGCTTAGAGCTTGCCACACATCTGCCCTCGCTGTTGGACAGGTAGCAGAAGGCAAGGCGCGCGTTTTTCTGCAATTTTTCGGTGATGACAAGCGGTTGATATGCTTGTAAGTGTAGCATATGAAACAAGAATCGTATGAAGCATCCGTAGCCAGGTGCTAAAGTCGCAGTATGGCCGCAGGTGACGGTCGTATGATGGGTCTGTAGCCACAACAGGTTGGCAGCACAGCAAATACCGCTAACTGAAAGCACCCTGCTGTAGCCCCAGTGGCGCAATTGGTTAGCGCACGGTACTTATAAGGCAGTAGCCGTGAGCAATGCCGGGGTTGTGAGTTCGAGCCCCACCTGGGGCATACTTTTATTTCGTAGCAGCTGACTCTGAAAGCATCGGGACGCTAGATTTGAGATGAATCACCTACTTGAGAAGAATAAGTGTGCGTGCGTTGTGCGTGTCGTTTGCGTATTCCTCGGTAGTATAGTGGTTAGTATCCCCGCCTGTCACGCGGGAGACCGGGGTTCGATTCCCCGCCGGGGAGGTGCGATTTTTATATCGCGAAAGTTGCACGTGTGGCCCGATAGGACATTAACGTTGTGATCGAGAAATGTAGTTGCTGCAGAATCGCAAGAAACTCTGCGTCTTAGGAAGTGTTTCTCGTATTCTCCACACGACGTCGTCATCGTTTCAGAACTTACAGGGTTTGCTGTTGACGCTGGGTCAGCGCACCCCAGGCTTAATGATCGAGCTCGAAGCACACAAGAAAAGGAATAATTTTAGCAGAGCGTGGTTTCGATCCACGGACCTCTGGGTTATGGGCCCAGCACGCTTCCACTGCGCCACTCTGCTGCGTGACGTGGGATACTTGGAAAAGCGTTGTCAGCGTCGCGTACCGTTTAATTAACTGTGCAACATCTCTCAGCTTGACTTGTCTCGACTTTGCTCGACTGACGCTACGCTGACGCTTGCACGAAGCGATATTTACCACGATCGTCTCGAGATGCAGCTGCGAGATGCTCAGGATTGACATTGCACTCCACGCAGGTGGAAACATTCGAATGCACTGCCTAGCTACGCGCCCGCAACTAACAAAATGCCGACCCTGCCAGGATTCGAACCTGGAATCTTCTGATCCGTAGTCAGACGCGTTATCCGTTGCGCCACAGGGCCACTGTTCGTCTTTCGTCATATGACGCGGGTACACATCGCAGAGCAACGTGTTCTCCGTGGCTCGGCAACTGCGTGTCGTCCACTGACAACGGCGGCGCGGCCACTCTGGTCTTCCGCACTCTGCAGGGAGCTGCCAAGGAAGGCATCTCTCCTCCAGCTGCTCGGCCACGGTGCGCCTGCATAGCTTAGAGCTTGCCACACATCTGCCCTCGCTGTTGGACAGGTAGCAGAAGGCAAGGCGCGCGTTTTTCTGCAATTTTTCGGTGATGACAAGCGGTTGATATGCTTGTAAGTGTAGCATATGAAACAAGAATCGTATGAAGCATCCGTAGCCAGGTGCTAAAGTCGCAGTATGGCCGCAGGTGACGGTCGTATGATGGGTCTGTAGCCACAACAGGTTGGCAGCAAAGCAAATACCGCTAACTGAAAGCACCCTGCTGTAGCCCCAGTGGCGCAATTGGTTAGCGCACGGTACTTATAAGGCAGTAGCCGTGAGCAATGCCGGGGTTGTGAGTTCGAGCCTCACCTGGGGCATACTTTTATTTCGTAGCAGCTGACTCTGAAAGCATCGGGACGCTAGATTTGAGATGAATCACCTACTTGAGAAGAATAAGTGTGCGTGCGTTGTGCGTGTCGTTTGCGTATTCCTCGGTAGTATAGTGGTTAGTATCCCCGCCTGTCACGCGGGAGACCGGGGTTCGATTCCCCGCCGGGGAGGTGCGATTTTTATATCGCGAAAGTTGCACGTGTGGCCCGATAGGACATTAACGTTGTGATCGAGAAATGTAGTTGCTGCAGAATCGCAAGAAACTCTGCGTCTTAGGAAGTGTTTCTCGTATTCTCCACACGACGTCGTCATCGTTTCAGAACTTACAGGGTTTGCTGTTGACGCTGGGTCAGCGCACCCCAGGCTTAATGATCGAGCTCGAAGCACACAAGAAAAGGAATAATTTTAGCAGAGCGTGGTTTCGATCCACGGACCTCTGGGTTATGGGCCCAGCACGCTTCCACTGCGCCACTCTGCTGCGTGACGTGGGATACTTGGAAAAGCGTTGTCAGCGTCGCGTACCGTTTAATTAACTGTGCAACATCTCTCAGCTTGACTTGTCTCGACTTTGCTCGACTGACGCTACGCTGACGCTTGCACGAAGCGATATTTACCACGATCGTCTCGAGATGCAGCTGCGAGATGCTCAGGATTGACATTGCACTCCACGCAGGTGGAAACATTCGAATGCACTGCCTAGCTACGCGCCCGCAACTAACAAAATGCCGACCCTGCCAAGATTCGAACCTGGAATCTTCTGATCCGTAGTCAGACGCGTTATCCGTTGCGCCACAGGGCCACTGTTCGTCTTTCGTCATATGACGCGGGTACACATCGCAGAGCAACGTGTTCTCCGTGGCTCGGCAACTGCGTGTCGTCCACTGACAACGGCGGCGCGGCCACTCTGGTCTTCCGCACTCTGCAGGGAGCTGCCAAGGAAGGCATCTCTCCTCCAGCTGCTCGGCCACGGTGCGCCTGCATAGCTTAGAGCTTGCCACACATCTGCCCTCGCTGTTGGACAGGTAGCAGAAGGCAAGGCGCGCGTTTTTCTGCAATTTTTCGGTGATGACAAGCGGTTGATATGCTTGTAAGTGTAGCATATGAAACAAGAATCGTATGAAGCATCCGTAGCCAGGTGCTAAAGTCGCAGTATGGCCGCAGGTGACGGTCGTATGATGGGTCTGTAGCCACAACAGGTTGGCAGCAAAGCAAATACCGCTAACTGAAAGCACCCTGCTGTAGCCCCAGTGGCGCAATTGGTTAGCGCACGGTACTTATAAGGCAGTAGCCGTGAGCAATGCCGGGGTTGTGAGTTCGAGCCTCACCTGGGGCATACTTTTATTTCGTAGCAGCTGACTCTGAAAGCATCGGGACGCTAGATTTGAGATGAATCACCTACTTGAGAAGAATAAGTGTGCGTGCGTTGTGCGTGTCGTTTGCGTATTCCTCGGTAGTATAGTGGTTAGTATCCCCGCCTGTCACGCGGGAGACCGGGGTTCGATTCCCCGCCGGGGAGGTGCGATTTTTATATCGCGAAAGTTGCACGTGTGGCCCGATAGGACATTAACGTTGTGATCGAGAAATGTAGTTGCTGCAGAATCGCAAGAAACTCTGCGTCTTAGGAAGTGTTTCTCGTATTCTCCACACGACGTCGTCATCGTTTCAGAACTTACAGGGTTTGCTGTTGACGCTGGGTCAGCGCACCCCAGGCTTAATGATCGAGCTCGAAGCACACAAGAAAAGGAATAATTTTAGCAGAGCGTGGTTTCGATCCACGGACCTCTGGGTTATGGGCCCAGCACGCTTCCACTGCGCCACTCTGCTGCGTGACGTGGGATACTTGGAAAAGCGTTGTCAGCGTCGCGTACCGTTTAATTAACTGTGCAACATCTCTCAGCTTGACTTGTCTCGACTTTGCTCGACTGACGCTACGCTGACGCTTGCACGAAGCGATATTTACCACGATCGTCTCGAGATGCAGCTGCGAGATGCTCAGGATTGACATTGCACTCCACGCAGGTGGAAACATTCGAATGCACTGCCTAGCTACGCGCCCGCAACTAACAAAATGCCGACCCTGCCAAGATTCGAACCTGGAATCTTCTGATCCGTAGTCAGACGCGTTATCCGTTGCGCCACAGGGCCACTGTTCGTCTTTCGTCATATGACGCGGGTACACATCGCAGAGCAACGTGTTCTCCGTGGCTCGGCAACTGCGTGTCGTCCACTGACAACGGCGGCGCGGCCACTCTGGTCTTCCGCACTCTGCAGGGAGCTGCCAAGGAAGGCATCTCTCCTCCAGCTGCTCGGCCACGGTGCGCCTGCATAGCTTAGAGCTTGCCACACATCTGCCCTCGCTGTTGGACAGGTAGCAGAAGGCAAGGCGCGCGTTTTTCTGCAATTTTTCGGTGATGACAAGCGGTTGATATGCTTGTAAGTGTAGCATATGAAACAAGAATCGTATGAAGCATCCGTAGCCAGGTGCTAAAGTCGCAGTATGGCCGCAGGTGACGGTCGTATGATGGGTCTGTAGCCACAACAGGTTGGCAGCAAAGCAAATACCGCTAACTGAAAGCACCCTGCTGTAGCCCCAGTGGCGCAATTGGTTAGCGCACGGTACTTATAAGGCAGTAGCCGTGAGCAATGCCGGGGTTGTGAGTTCGAGCCTCACCTGGGGCATACTTTTATTTCGTAGCAGCTGACTCTGAAAGCATCGGGACGCTAGATTTGAGATGAATCACCTACTTGAGAAGAATAAGTGTGCGTGCGTTGTGCGTGTCGTTTGCGTATTCCTCGGTAGTATAGTGGTTAGTATCCCCGCCTGTCACGCGGGAGACCGGGGTTCGATTCCCCGCCGGGGAGGTGCGATTTTTATATCGCGAAAGTTGCACGTGTGGCCCGATAGGACATTAACGTTGTGATCGAGAAATGTAGTTGCTGCAGAATCGCAAGAAACTCTGCGTCTTAGGAAGTGTTTCTCGTATTCTCCACACGACGTCGTCATCGTTTCAGAACTTACAGGGTTTGCTGTTGACGCTGGGTCAGCGCACCCCAGGCTTAATGATCGAGCTCGAAGCACACAAGAAAAGGAATAATTTTAGCAGAGCGTGGTTTCGATCCACGGACCTCTGGGTTATGGGCCCAGCACGCTTCCACTGCGCCACTCTGCTGCGTGACGTGGGATACTTGGAAAAGCGTTGTCAGCGTCGCGTACCGTTTAATTAACTGTGCAACATCTCTCAGCTTGACTTGTCTCGACTTTGCTCGACTGACGCTACGCTGACGCTTGCACGAAGCGATATTTACCACGATCGTCTCGAGATGCAGCTGCGAGATGCTCAGGATTGACATTGCACTCCACGCAGGTGGAAACATTCGAATGCACTGCCTAGCTACGCGCCCGCAACTAACAAAATGCCGACCCTGCCAAGATTCGAACCTGGAATCTTCTGATCCGTAGTCAGACGCGTTATCCGTTGCGCCACAGGGCCACTGTTCGTCTTTCGTCATATGACGCGGGTACACATCGCAGAGCAACGTGTTCTCCGTGGCTCGGCAACTGCGTGTCGTCCACTGACAACGGCGGCGCGGCCACTCTGGTCTTCCGCACTCTGCAGGGAGCTGCCAAGGAAGGCATCTCTCCTCCAGCTGCTCGGCCACGGTGCGCCTGCATAGCTTAGAGCTTGCCACACATCTGCCCTCGCTGTTGGACAGGTAGCAGAAGGCAAGGCGCGCGTTTTTCTGCAATTTTTCGGTGATGACAAGCGGTTGATATGCTTGTAAGTGTAGCATATGAAACAAGAATCGTATGAAGCATCCGTAGCCAGGTGCTAAAGTCGCAGTATGGCCGCAGGTGACGGTCGTATGATGGGTCTGTAGCCACAACAGGTTGGCAGCAAAGCAAATACCGCTAACTGAAAGCACCCTGCTGTAGCCCCAGTGGCGCAATTGGTTAGCGCACGGTACTTATAAGGCAGTAGCCGTGAGCAATGCCGGGGTTGTGAGTTCGAGCCTCACCTGGGGCATACTTTTATTTCGTAGCAGCTGACTCTGAAAGCATCGGGACGCTAGATTTGAGATGAATCACCTACTTGAGAAGAATAAGTGTGCGTGCGTTGTGCGTGTCGTTTGCGTATTCCTCGGTAGTATAGTGGTTAGTATCCCCGCCTGTCACGCGGGAGACCGGGGTTCGATTCCCCGCCGGGGAGGTGCGATTTTTATATCGCGAAAGTTGCACGTGTGGCCCGATAGGACATTAACGTTGTGATCGAGAAATGTAGTTGCTGCAGAATCGCAAGAAACTCTGCGTCTTAGGAAGTGTTTCTCGTATTCTCCACACGACGTCGTCATCGTTTCAGAACTTACAGGGTTTGCTGTTGACGCTGGGTCAGCGCACCCCAGGCTTAATGATCGAGCTCGAAGCACACAAGAAAAGGAATAATTTTAGCAGAGCGTGGTTTCGATCCACGGACCTCTGGGTTATGGGCCCAGCACGCTTCCACTGCGCCACTCTGCTGCGTGACGTGGGATACTTGGAAAAGCGTTGTCAGCGTCGCGTACCGTTTAATTAACTGTGCAACATCTCTCAGCTTGACTTGTCTCGACTTTGCTCGACTGACGCTACGCTGACGCTTGCACGAAGCGATATTTACCACGATCGTCTCGAGATGCAGCTGCGAGATGCTCAGGATTGACATTGCACTCCACGCAGGTGGAAACATTCGAATGCACTGCCTAGCTACGCGCCCGCAACTAACAAAATGCCGACCCTGCCAAGATTCGAACCTGGAATCTTCTGATCCGTAGTCAGACGCGTTATCCGTTGCGCCACAGGGCCACTGTTCGTCTTTCGTCATATGACGCGGGTACACATCGCAGAGCAACGTGTTCTCCGTGGCTCGGCAACTGCGTGTCGTCCACTGACAACGGCGGCGCGGCCACTCTGGTCTTCCGCACTCTGCAGGGAGCTGCCAAGGAAGGCATCTCTCCTCCAGCTGCTCGGCCACGGTGCGCCTGCATAGCTTAGAGCTTGCCACACATCTGCCCTCGCTGTTGGACAGGTAGCAGAAGGCAAGGCGCGCGTTTTTCTGCAATTTTTCGGTGATGACAAGCGGTTGATATGCTTGTAAGTGTAGCATATGAAACAAGAATCGTATGAAGCATCCGTAGCCAGGTGCTAAAGTCGCAGTATGGCCGCAGGTGACGGTCGTATGATGGGTCTGTAGCCACAACAGGTTGGCAGCAAAGCAAATACCGCTAACTGAAAGCACCCTGCTGTAGCCCCAGTGGCGCAATTGGTTAGCGCACGGTACTTATAAGGCAGTAGCCGTGAGCAATGCCGGGGTTGTGAGTTCGAGCCTCACCTGGGGCATACTTTTATTTCGTAGCAGCTGACTCTGAAAGCATCGGGACGCTAGATTTGAGATGAATCACCTACTTGAGAAGAATAAGTGTGCGTGCGTTGTGCGTGTCGTTTGCGTATTCCTCGGTAGTATAGTGGTTAGTATCCCCGCCTGTCACGCGGGAGACCGGGGTTCGATTCCCCGCCGGGGAGGTGCGATTTTTATATCGCGAAAGTTGCACGTGTGGCCCGATAGGACATTAACGTTGTGATCGAGAAATGTAGTTGCTGCAGAATCGCAAGAAACTCTGCGTCTTAGGAAGTGTTTCTCGTATTCTCCACACGACGTCGTCATCGTTTCAGAACTTACAGGGTTTGCTGTTGACGCTGGGTCAGCGCACCCCAGGCTTAATGATCGAGCTCGAAGCACACAAGAAAAGGAATAATTTTAGCAGAGCGTGGTTTCGATCCACGGACCTCTGGGTTATGGGCCCAGCACGCTTCCACTGCGCCACTCTGCTGCGTGACGTGGGATACTTGGAAAAGCGTTGTCAGCGTCGCGTACCGTTTAATTAACTGTGCAACATCTCTCAGCTTGACTTGTCTCGACTTTGCTCGACTGACGCTACGCTGACGCTTGCACGAAGCGATATTTACCACGATCGTCTCGAGATGCAGCTGCGAGATGCTCAGGATTGACATTGCACTCCACGCAGGTGGAAACATTCGAATGCACTGCCTAGCTACGCGCCCGCAACTAACAAAATGCCGACCCTGCCAAGATTCGAACCTGGAATCTTCTGATCCGTAGTCAGACGCGTTATCCGTTGCGCCACAGGGCCACTGTTCGTCTTTCGTCATATGACGCGGGTACACATCGCAGAGCAACGTGTTCTCCGTGGCTCGGCAACTGCGTGTCGTCCACTGACAACGGCGGCGCGGCCACTCTGGTCTTCCGCACTCTGCAGGGAGCTGCCAAGGAAGGCATCTCTCCTCCAGCTGCTCGGCCACGGTGCGCCTGCATAGCTTAGAGCTTGCCACACATCTGCCCTCGCTGTTGGACAGGTAGCAGAAGGCAAGGCGCGCGTTTTTCTGCAATTTTTCGGTGATGACAAGCGGTTGATATGCTTGTAAGTGTAGCATATGAAACAAGAATCGTATGAAGCATCCGTAGCCAGGTGCTAAAGTCGCAGTATGGCCGCAGGTGACGGTCGTATGATGGGTCTGTAGCCACAACAGGTTGGCAGCAAAGCAAATACCGCTAACTGAAAGCACCCTGCTGTAGCCCCAGTGGCGCAATTGGTTAGCGCACGGTACTTATAAGGCAGTAGCCGTGAGCAATGCCGGGGTTGTGAGTTCGAGCCTCACCTGGGGCATACTTTTATTTCGTAGCAGCTGACTCTGAAAGCATCGGGACGCTAGATTTGAGATGAATCACCTACTTGAGAAGAATAAGTGTGCGTGCGTTGTGCGTGTCGTTTGCGTATTCCTCGGTAGTATAGTGGTTAGTATCCCCGCCTGTCACGCGGGAGACCGGGGTTCGATTCCCCGCCGGGGAGGTGCGATTTTTATATCGCGAAAGTTGCACGTGTGGCCCGATAGGACATTAACGTTGTGATCGAGAAATGTAGTTGCTGCAGAATCGCAAGAAACTCTGCGTCTTAGGAAGTGTTTCTCGTATTCTCCACACGACGTCGTCATCGTTTCAGAACTTACAGGGTTTGCTGTTGACGCTGGGTCAGCGCACCCCAGGCTTAATGATCGAGCTCGAAGCACACAAGAAAAGGAATAATTTTAGCAGAGCGTGGTTTCGATCCACGGACCTCTGGGTTATGGGCCCAGCACGCTTCCACTGCGCCACTCTGCTGCGTGACGTGGGATACTTGGAAAAGCGTTGTCAGCGTCGCGTACCGTTTAATTAACTGTGCAACATCTCTCAGCTTGACTTGTCTCGACTTTGCTCGACTGACGCTACGCTGACGCTTGCACGAAGCGATATTTACCACGATCGTCTCGAGATGCAGCTGCGAGATGCTCAGGATTGACATTGCACTCCACGCAGGTGGAAACATTCGAATGCACTGCCTAGCTACGCGCCCGCAACTAACAAAATGCCGACCCTGCCAAGATTCGAACCTGGAATCTTCTGATCCGTAGTCAGACGCGTTATCCGTTGCGCCACAGGGCCACTGTTCGTCTTTCGTCATATGACGCGGGTACACATCGCAGAGCAACGTGTTCTCCGTGGCTCGGCAACTGCGTGTCGTCCACTGACAACGGCGGCGCGGCCACTCTGGTCTTCCGCACTCTGCAGGGAGCTGCCAAGGAAGGCATCTCTCCTCCAGCTGCTCGGCCACGGTGCGCCTGCATAGCTTAGAGCTTGCCACACATCTGCCCTCGCTGTTGGACAGGTAGCAGAAGGCAAGGCGCGCGTTTTTCTGCAATTTTTCGGTGATGACAAGCGGTTGATATGCTTGTAAGTGTAGCATATGAAACAAGAATCGTATGAAGCATCCGTAGCCAGGTGCTAAAGTCGCAGTATGGCCGCAGGTGACGGTCGTATGATGGGTCTGTAGCCACAACAGGTTGGCAGCAAAGCAAATACCGCTAACTGAAAGCACCCTGCTGTAGCCCCAGTGGCGCAATTGGTTAGCGCACGGTACTTATAAGGCAGTAGCCGTGAGCAATGCCGGGGTTGTGAGTTCGAGCCTCACCTGGGGCATACTTTTATTTCGTAGCAGCTGACTCTGAAAGCATCGGGACGCTAGATTTGAGATGAATCACCTACTTGAGAAGAATAAGTGTGCGTGCGTTGTGCGTGTCGTTTGCGTATTCCTCGGTAGTATAGTGGTTAGTATCCCCGCCTGTCACGCGGGAGACCGGGGTTCGATTCCCCGCCGGGGAGGTGCGATTTTTATATCGCGAAAGTTGCACGTGTGGCCCGATAGGACATTAACGTTGTGATCGAGAAATGTAGTTGCTGCAGAATCGCAAGAAACTCTGCGTCTTAGGAAGTGTTTCTCGTATTCTCCACACGACGTCGTCATCGTTTCAGAACTTACAGGGTTTGCTGTTGACGCTGGGTCAGCGCACCCCAGGCTTAATGATCGAGCTCGAAGCACACAAGAAAAGGAATAATTTTAGCAGAGCGTGGTTTCGATCCACGGACCTCTGGGTTATGGGCCCAGCACGCTTCCACTGCGCCACTCTGCTGCGTGACGTGGGATACTTGGAAAAGCGTTGTCAGCGTCGCGTACCGTTTAATTAACTGTGCAACATCTCTCAGCTTGACTTGTCTCGACTTTGCTCGACTGACGCTACGCTGACGCTTGCACGAAGCGATATTTACCACGATCGTCTCGAGATGCAGCTGCGAGATGCTCAGGATTGACATTGCACTCCACGCAGGTGGAAACATTCGAATGCACTGCCTAGCTACGCGCCCGCAACTAACAAAATGCCGACCCTGCCAAGATTCGAACCTGGAATCTTCTGATCCGTAGTCAGACGCGTTATCCGTTGCGCCACAGGGCCACTGTTCGTCTTTCGTCATATGACGCGGGTACACATCGCAGAGCAACGTGTTCTCCGTGGCTCGGCAACTGCGTGTCGTCCACTGACAACGGCGGCGCGGCCACTCTGGTCTTCCGCACTCTGCAGGGAGCTGCCAAGGAAGGCATCTCTCCTCCAGCTGCTCGGCCACGGTGCGCCTGCATAGCTTAGAGCTTGCCACACATCTGCCCTCGCTGTTGGACAGGTAGCAGAAGGCAAGGCGCGCGTTTTTCTGCAATTTTTCGGTGATGACAAGCGGTTGATATGCTTGTAAGTGTAGCATATGAAACAAGAATCGTATGAAGCATCCGTAGCCAGGTGCTAAAGTCGCAGTATGGCCGCAGGTGACGGTCGTATGATGGGTCTGTAGCCACAACAGGTTGGCAGCACAGCAAATACCGCTAACTGAAAGCACCCTGCTGTAGCCCCAGTGGCGCAATTGGTTAGCGCACGGTACTTATAAGGCAGTAGCCGTGAGCAATGCCGGGGTTGTGAGTTCGAGCCTCACCTGGGGCATACTTTTATTTCGTAGCAGCTGACTCTGAAAGCATCGGGACGCTAGATTTGAGATGAATCACCTACTTGAGAAGAATAAGTGTGCGTGCGTTGTGCGTGTCGTTTGCGTATTCCTCGGTAGTATAGTGGTTAGTATCCCCGCCTGTCACGCGGGAGACCGGGGTTCGATTCCCCGCCGGGGAGGTGCGATTTTTATATCGCGAAAGTTGCACGTGTGGCCCGATAGGACATTAACGTTGTGATCGAGAAATGTAGTTGCTGCAGAATCGTAAGAAACTCTGCGTCTTAGGAAGTGTTTCTCGTATTCTCCACACGACGTCGTCATCGTTTCAGAACTTACAGGGTTTGCTGTTGACGCTGGGTCAGCGCACCCCAGGCTTAATGATCGAGCTCGAAGCACACAAGAAAAGGAATAATTTTAGCAGAGCGTGGTTTCGATCCACGGACCTCTGGGTTATGGGCCCAGCACGCTTCCACTGCGCCACTCTGCTGCGTGACGTGGGATACTTGGAAAAGCGTTGTCAGCGTCGCGTACCGTTTAATTAACTGTGCAACATCTCTCAGCTTGACTTGTCTCGACTTTGCTCGACTGACGCTACGCTGACGCTTGCACGAAGCGATATTTACCACGATCGTCTCGAGATGCAGCTGCGAGATGCTCAGGATTGACATTGCACTCCACGCAGGTGGAAACATTCGAATGCACTGCCTAGCTACGCGCCCGCAACTAACAAAATGCCGACCCTGCCAGGATTCGAACCTGGAATCTTCTGATCCGTAGTCAGACGCGTTATCCGTTGCGCCACAGGGCCACTGTTCGTCTTTCGTCATATGACGCGGGTACACATCGCAGAGCAACGTGTTCTCCGTGGCTCGGCAACTGCGTGTCGTCCACTGACAACGGCGGCGCGGCCACTCTGGTCTTCCGCACTCTGCAGGGAGCTGCCAAGGAAGGCATCTCTCCTCCAGCTGCTCGGCCACGGTGCGCCTGCATAGCTTAGAGCTTGCCACACATCTGCCCTCGCTGTTGGACAGGTAGCAGAAGGCAAGGCGCGCGTTTTTCTGCAATTTTTCGGTGATGACAAGCGGTTGATATGCTTGTAAGTGTAGCATATGAAACAAGAATCGTATGAAGCATCCGTAGCCAGGTGCTAAAGTCGCAGTATGGCCGCAGGTGACGGTCGTATGATGGGTCTGTAGCCACAACAGGTTGGCAGCAAAGCAAATACCGCTAACTGAAAGCACCCTGCTGTAGCCCCAGTGGCGCAATTGGTTAGCGCACGGTACTTATAAGGCAGTAGCCGTGAGCAATGCCGGGGTTGTGAGTTCGAGCCTCACCTGGGGCATACTTTTATTTCGTAGCAGCTGACTCTGAAAGCATCGGGACGCTAGATTTGAGATGAATCACCTACTTGAGAAGAATAAGTGTGCGTGCGTTGTGCGTGTCGTTTGCGTATTCCTCGGTAGTATAGTGGTTAGTATCCCCGCCTGTCACGCGGGAGACCGGGGTTCGATTCCCCGCCGGGGAGGTGCGATTTTTATATCGCGAAAGTTGCACGTGTGGCCCGATAGGACATTAACGTTGTGATCGAGAAATGTAGTTGCTGCAGAATCGCAAGAAACTCTGCGTCTTAGGAAGTGTTTCTCGTATTCTCCACACGACGTCGTCATCGTTTCAGAACTTACAGGGTTTGCTGTTGACGCTGGGTCAGCGCACCCCAGGCTTAATGATCGAGCTCGAAGCACACAAGAAAAGGAATAATTTTAGCAGAGCGTGGTTTTCGATCCACGGACCTCTGGGTTATGGGCCCAGCACGCTTCCACTGCGCCACTCTGCTGCGTGACGTGGGATACTTGGAAAAGCGTTGTCAGCGTCGCGTACCGTTTAATTAACTGTGCAACATCTCTCAGCTTGACTTGTCTCGACTTTGCTCGACTGACGCTACGCTGACGCTTGCACGAAGCGATATTTACCACGATCGTCTCGAGATGCAGCTGCGAGATGCTCAGGATTGACATTGCACTCCACGCAGGTGGAAACATTCGAATGCAACTGCCTAGCTACGCGCCCGCAACTAACAAAATGCCGACCCTGCCAGGATTCGAACCTGGAATCTTCTGATCCGTAGTCAGACGCGTTATCCGTTGCGCCACAGGGCCACTGTTCGTCTTTCGTCATATGACGCGGGTACACATCGCAGAGCAACGTGTTCTCCGTGGCTCGGCAACTGCGTGTCGTCCACTGACAACGGCGGCGCGGCCACTCTGGTCTTCCGCACTCTGCAGGGAGCTGCCAGGAAGGCATCTCTCCTCCAGCTGCTCGGCCACGGTGCGCCTGCATAGCTTAGAGCTTGCCACACACTGCCCTCGCTGTTGGACAGGTAGCAGAAGGCAAGGCGCGCGTTTTTCTGCAATTTTTCGGTGATGACAAGCGGTTGATATGCTTGTAAGTGTAGCATATGAAACAAGAATCGTATGAAGCATCCGTAGCCAGGTGCTAAAGTCGCAGTATGGCCGCAGGTGACGGTCGTATGATGGGTCTGTAGCCACAACAGGTTGGCAGCAAAGCAAATACCGCTAACTGAAAGCACCCTGCTGTAGCCCCAGTGGCGCAATTGGTTAGCGCACGGTACTTATAAGGCAGTAGCCGTGAGCAATGCCGGGGTTGTGAGTTCGAGCCTCACCTGGGGCATACTTTTATTTCGTAGCAGCTGACTCTGAAAGCATCGGGACGCTAGATTTGAGATGAATCACCTACTTGAGAAGAATAAGTGTGCGTGCGTTGTGCGTGTCGTTTGCGTATTCCTCGGTAGTATAGTGGTTAGTATCCCCGCCTGTCACGCGGGAGACCGGGGTTCGATTCCCCGCCGGGGAGGTGCGATTTTTATATCGCGAAAGTTGCACGTGTGGCCCGATAGGACATTAACGTTGTGATCGAGAAATGTAGTTGCTGCAGAATCGCAAGAAACTCTGCGTCTTAGGAAGTGTTTCTCGTATTCTCCACACGACGTCGTCATCGTTTCAGAACTTACAGGGTTTGCTGTTGACGCTGGGTCAGCGCACCCCAGGCTTAATGATCGAGCTCGAAGCACACAAGAAAAGGAATAATTTTAGCAGAGCGTGGTTTCGATCCACGGACCTCTGGGTTATGGGCCCAGCACGCTTCCACTGCGCCACTCTGCTGCGTGACGTGGGATACTTGGAAAAGCGTTGTCAGCGTCGCGTACCGTTTAATTAACTGTGCAACATCTCTCAGCTTGACTTGTCTCGACTTTGCTCGACTGACGCTACGCTGACGCTTGCACGAAGCGATATTTACCACGATCGTCTCGAGATGCAGCTGCGAGATGCTCAGGATTGACATTGCACTCCACGCAGGTGGAAACATTCGAATGCACTGCCTAGCTACGCGCCCGCAACTAACAAAATGCCGACCCTGCCAGGATTCGAACCTGGAATCTTCTGATCCGTAGTCAGACGCGTTATCCGTTGCGCCACAGGGCCACTGTTCGTCTTTCGTCATATGACGCGGGTACACATCGCAGAGCAACGTGTTCTCCGTGGCTCGGCAACTGCGTGTCGTCCACTGACAACGGCGGCGCGGCCACTCTGGTCTTCCGCACTCTGCAGGGAGCTGCCAAGGAAGGCATCTCTCCTCCAGCTGCTCGGCCACGGTGCGCCTGCATAGCTTAGAGCTTGCCACACATCTGCCCTCGCTGTTGGACAGGTAGCAGAAGGCAAGGCGCGCGTTTTTCTGCAATTTTTCGGTGATGACAAGCGGTTGATATGCTTGTAAGTGTAGCATATGAAACAAGAATCGTATGAAGCATCCGTAGCCAGGTGCTAAAGTCGCAGTATGGCCGCAGGTGACGGTCGTATGATGGGTCTGTAGCCACAACAGGTTGGCAGCAAAGCAAATACCGCTAACTGAAAGCACCCTGCTGTAGCCCCAGTGGCGCAATTGGTTAGCGCACGGTACTTATAAGGCAGTAGCCGTGAGCAATGCCGGGGTTGTGAGTTCGAGCCTCACCTGGGGCATACTTTTATTTCGTAGCAGCTGACTCTGAAAGCATCGGGACGCTAGATTTGAGATGAATCACCTACTTGAGAAGAATAAGTGTGCGTGCGTTGTGCGTGTCGTTTGCGTATTCCTCGGTAGTATAGTGGTTAGTATCCCCGCCTGTCACGCGGGAGACCGGGGTTCGATTCCCCGCCGGGGAGGTGCGATTTTTATATCGCGAAAGTTGCACGTGTGGCCCGATAGGACATTAACGTTGTGATCGAGAAATGTAGTTGCTGCAGAATCGTAAGAAACTCTGCGTCTTAGGAAGTGTTTCTCGTATTCTCCACACGACGTCGTCATCGTTTCAGAACTTACAGGGTTTGCTGTTGACGCTGGGTCAGCGCACCCCAGGCTTAATGATCGAGCTCGAAGCACACAAGAAAAGGAATAATTTTAGCAGAGCGTGGTTTCGATCCACGGACCTCTGGGTTATGGGCCCAGCACGCTTCCACTGCGCCACTCTGCTGCGTGACGTGGGATACTTGGAAAAGCGTTGTCAGCGTCGCGTACCGTTTAATTAACTGTGCAACATCTCTCAGCTTGACTTGTCTCGACTTTGCTCGACTGACGCTACGCTGACGCTTGCACGAAGCGATATTTACCACGATCGTCTCGAGATGCAGCTGCGAGATGCTCAGGATTGACATTGCACTCCACGCAGGTGGAAACATTCGAATGCACTGCCTAGCTACGCGCCCGCAACTAACAAAATGCCGACCCTGCCAAGATTCGAACCTGGAATCTTCTGATCCGTAGTCAGACGCGTTATCCGTTGCGCCACAGGGCCACTGTTCGTCTTTCGTCATATGACGCGGGTACACATCGCAGAGCAACGTGTTCTCCGTGGCTCGGCAACTGCGTGTCGTCCACTGACAACGGCGGCGCGGCCACTCTGGTCTTCCGCACTCTGCAGGGAGCTGCCAAGGAAGGCATCTCTCCTCCAGCTGCTCGGCCACGGTGCGCCTGCATAGCTTAGAGCTTGCCACACATCTGCC
>NW_026046906.1:0-40021 GCF_023864275.1 Schistocerca cancellata
CCGCAAGCTGCCATTCCAGCGCCTAGTGCGCGAGATCGCCCAGGACTTCAAGACCGACCTGCGCTTCCAGAGCTCCGCGGTCATGGCCCTGCAGGAGGCCAGCGAGGCCTACCTCGTCGGCCTCTTCGAAGACACCAACCTGTGCGCAATCCACGCCAAGCGCGTCACCATCATGCCCAAGGACATCCAGCTCGCGCGCCGCATCCGCGGCGAGCGCGCCTAAACACCGCGCCAGCCGCTGGGCACCGCCCACGCACGCAACAAACAAAACGGCCCTTTTAAGGGCCACTAACATCACTCCGTCGCGAGCAAACTTTGTCGGTCGCCTCTCGCCCCACAACCACAGAACCAAAGACAAAACACCACTTCCACTTCCCGTCCGTCCGCCACAGCCGCTCTCCCCTGCCAGCTTGCTGGCGCGCGCAACAATCAACATCATGCCTCCCCGGCGCGGCGCTCAAAGCGCACAATACCCATCGGCCGACGCCGTCAACCACACGGCCGGCCGCCGCTTCGTTTCGAAAAGAAAAACGAAACAAAAAGCCAGGCACGTCCAACGCCACCGACCCTTTCCACATCTCAACGTCCCCCGCCCCCGTTGCAAGAACACACACACAAGACAAGACACATCCGAGAAGACGGCAGGCAGGCAACCAAAGTATTCAAACAACATGACACAAAACCAACCGTCGGCCGGCCGCGACCAAAAAAAAAAAACGGCGACAATCAACCGCAACGACAAAACCGCTACCGCCGCCCGCACCCGCCACCGACCCCCCCCCCGCAATCCAACCACCACGGCACGCAAACAGTATCCACACACGGGCATACAGAAACGCCAGACGACACAACCACACCGCAACACAAACACGACAATCAAAACCTTCCCGACGTGCTTTGATGGCCCTGAGAAGGGCCGTTTTGGGCCGCGCGTCTGTTGCGCGCCACTAGACGACGGGGACGGGGGGTGCGGACGACGGAGTCAACCGCCAACCCTTCCTTTCCCATTCCTCTCTACTTCTTCTTCTTGGGCGAAGCCTTCGCCTTAGACGGCGTCGTCGCCTTCTTCGGGCGCGGCGCCTTCGGCTTCTTCGTCGGAACCTTGGCGGCCTTCTTCGCCTTCGACGGCGACTTGGCCTTGGCCGGCTTGGCAGCAGCCGCCTTCTTCGCACCGGCGGGAGCGGCCGACGCCGCAGACGCCTTCTTGGCGGCGCCCGCCTTCCGACCAGTCGCCGCCTTCACGCCACCAGCCTTCTTTGCGCCGGCCGCACGGGCGCCCTTCTTCTCCTTGCTGGCCGGAGCGGCGCGCTTCTTCTTGGCACCGCCAGCACGAGCCTTGCCGCCCTCAGCCGCCCCGCCGCCGGCGCCGGCAAGCTTGAAAGAGCCGGACGCGCCCTTCCCCTTCGTCTGCACCAGCTCGCCCGCCACCACGGCCGACTTGAGGTACTTCTTGATAAACGGCGCCAGCTTCTCCGCGTCCAGCTTGTAGTGCGCGGCAATGTACTTCTTGATCGCCTGCAGCGACGATCCGCCGCGCTCCTTCAGACTCTTGATGGCGGCCGTCACCATCTCAGAGGTGCGCGGGTGCGCAGGCTTGGCGCGCGGCTTCTTCGCAGACGACGCAGACTTTGCCTTCTTCGTAGTGCCGGTGGCGGCGGGTGCCGCAGCAGTCTCGTTCGTAGCCGCCTGATCTGCCATTTCGACGACGCGCGTTAACACACAGCGAGCAGCGAGAGCGAGAGGAGACACGCAGCGAGCGGAGCGCACAGCAGAGGAATAGCCGCCTCGACGCACAGGCCCAGCCAGTGTCGCGGGCGGGCGCGGACGGCCGAGAGAGCGGCCGCCACTCTGCGCGCCGCCGCGCCGCGCCTCCCGCGCTTGCTACCGCCCAACGTCCGACAGCCTGTGCGGAGCAGCCCCACACCTGCGCCACAACCACCCGCGCCTTTCAAACCACCGAGGATGGGGCTACACACAGCCACACCACAGTCGCCAACCAGTCGCCACGGCAGCGCCGCAAACCACGGCCAAACTGCAGCCACCGCGCGCTACAGCCTGGGTCGGCCCGCCGAGAATCGCCGCCCACGCCCAAATGCCGCCCCCACAGCCCCAGCCGGCGACCGGCCACAATGGCCAAACCTTCGGCAAAAGCCCCGCACCGTCGCCGCGGCAGCCCGGCCAGCGCGGCCGGCGCCACAGCCACACAAGCGGAGGCGTGCGGCGATGACGGCCGTGCAAACGCACCTCCGCCGCCCATCGCCCTCCCACCGTTTCCCGATCGGCCCGCAGCCGTCGGGCCACGTCCTCCTCCTCTCGCCCGCCAACATTCACAGCCCTTTCGTTCGTTTCCCAACAATTTCAATTGTGCCCGCCGCAAAAACGGGCGCCGCCTGCAAAGCAACATGCTCCGCCGGAGCGCCCCTCGCCGCTTACGAGCCAACCCCTCGCCCGAGGCAAACCCGAAATCCGCAACTACAGACCAACCCAATCTGCCGTCAGCACACACGACAGCCAACATCACGCGTTACGAGTTAGACATTAGGTTCACACGTCTCGGTTAGGTTCGGTGGACGTGGGTTAGGTTAAGGGCACTTGGGTTAGGTTAAGCATTCAAAACACACGTCAGGCGTCAGAGGTTAGGTTAGGTTACGTTACATTAAGGTTAGGTTAGGGGCACCTCGGTTAGGTTAAGGGTCGGTGTTAGGTTAAGCGTCAAACTTAGGTTAAGCATTCAAACACACGTCGGGCGTCAGAGGTTAGGTTAGGTTAGGTTAGGTTAAGGCCACTTGGGTTAGGTTAAGCCTCAAACTTAGGTTAAGCATTCAAACACACGTCGGGCGTCAGGTGGCCGCAGCAGCCGCACCTACCTACCCACCCACCTCACGGCCGGACAGCTTGGCTTACTTGGCGCTGAGGCTGACCTCACCGCACCTCACGCTACGCAACGCTACAGGTTCGGTTCGCTCAGCTTAGGCTTAGAGCTTAAGCGCCCAGGTCGGATTACGACGTTGGTTCACCTTCGGGCGCCACACTTTGGGTGTAAAGGTCGCGTCGGGTCGTCGGCACGCCGCAAAAACAAAAGCGAAGCCACAGGACAACGCCGACAAACGGGCAGCACGACCACGACCAGATACCGAGACACACGGACCACCCACCGGCCAAAGGGCACCAAACAACAAACCAGAGCACCACGTGTCGACCAGAGCAACCCGCCGCTCACGCGACGTGGCTGGCACCGAAGGGCCGCCGCAACTGCGCTTTCCGCGCCGGGCCGGATGCACGTGCGGCAACACCACCACCGCACACAGCCGCTGTTCAACATCAACCAACAACACGCCGCGGTCGCAGCCCTCAACGCCAGCACACGTTTGCACCACCATTCACACGCACCGCACAAACAGCTGTCGCCGACAACACAAACACACCGCAACGACGCCGCCGCCCCTACTTGTGCCGGCCACCCACCCCACCGACGGCGCACCTGTCGCCGGCCGGCAGTCGACACGGGAAACGCACACCGCCACTTCGCTCGCGCGCACGCCACCAACCAGTCGTCGTCTCCAAAACAACAAACAAACAAACATAGGGCAGGCAACAAATCGCCTCGCACGAACCGTCCACAAAACTATCAAAGCACAGCCTCTGGCTAACGGCCACGACGCAGCGGCACGCTGCTCCTTTCCCCGCCCCCACTCGATTCACGAAGGCACGCGACACCGCCAACGACGGCCTCGCTTCCCGCAACCGACACCTTTCCGCCACTACGCACAGCCGCACCCGACGCCCGTGCCAACGACACAACTACTGCACTATCCACCGCCGCCTCCCCCTTCCCGTCGTACACACACACAGCCAGCCAGCCAGCCAGCCAGCCAAAACCACACCAACGACCCAAACATGCACGTGCAACGGCACACCCCAACCAGTCAACGTCG
This sequence comes from Schistocerca cancellata, assembly GCF_023864275.1. Lineage (NCBI taxonomy): Eukaryota > Metazoa > Arthropoda > Insecta > Orthoptera > Acrididae > Schistocerca > Schistocerca cancellata. The sequence continues at coordinate 3,936 of NW_026046906.1, forward strand.
ACAACCACACGCACGGCTCGAAACCGGCGCCCTTCCACGTTGCCATCAAGCTACACACAAGACACAAGGAACCAACAACAGCAAGCCTGCCCGCCCGCCCCACTCTCACGCCGCAAAAAGCACACCGAAACCGCCAAACGCACATTCCCATCGCACCGACACCGACCGGCTCGCTACCACCACACCTCTCGGCAGCCGTTTCGCAAACATGACACGGCGCGACATGACATCACGACCAACTCTCCTCTCCAGACGCCTTCGGCCGGAGCACAACGCCGCCAATTCGCCACACACACACACACACACACACACACAGTCGACAGGCGCCCGCCCGCCCGCCCTGCACGACGCCGCGCAGCAAAGGCGCCCGCAAACACATACCTCTCCTCTCTCTCTCGGCCGCCCGACGCGCCAACCGCCACACCGCCAGCCAACTCGCAATTGTGCACTGCCGCCAGCCACACGTCCAACACGCCGCGCCGCCTCCGGCCACCCGCCAGGGGGCGCTCACGTCCGCGACAACAGCGCGGCCCGCCGGGCCAAACCGAACCGAGCCGAGCCGCCCGCCGCTGCTCTGCACATCTTCCTGCGCGCATCAACAAAACGAGGCAAGCGAGCACACCCCGTCACAACGCCACATCACGCAAATGCCGTGCCGACCTCTTGTGTCTACCGCCTAAATTGCACTCACTCACCAGCCGCCCCTTCTTCTTCTTCCTACCTATCTATCTGTGCGTCTGTGTCGGTCCGCGCGTGACGCCTCTCAACATCCGCCGTCGCCGTCCCCGTCCCCGTTTCCGCCCCAATGCCATCGTCGCGCCGCCTCCTCCTCCTCCTCCGCCCCTGTCCGGCCCGCACCACACCATACACCGCTGCTTGTCCCGGCCGTTGCCACCAAAGGCGCCTACCGCAAACGCGCCACGCCGCAGCCCCCGTGCGTGCATCTCCGTGCCGACGCTGCCTCTCTGCCCTCCCGCACGCACTCGACCGACCGACATGCACTGCGTCGACGGCCTCGACAACACAGTCTCTGGCTCCGCACTGCGTCTTCCGGTACGCGCGCTGAAACACGTATGTACTCATTACCAGCGATGGCGAGGCACGACACAATCTCTGACCAGAGCGTTTCTTATCGTCGCTAGTCTGCGCCACACGACACTAGTAGCACGTAGCGGGTCGGCAGGAACAGTTGTCATCTATATGTGGCGGGTCGGGAGAGGTAGTAGTCAGTCGACAGTATTAGCGAGTGGACGGTTGTACTGAGCGGGCGGCGGCGTGCTCTTCTCGCGACTCTGGTCTCCGTTCGGGACGATGCATACTGTTATTACAGGTAAGGTAATGAAGCTGCATTGCGCAAATCTAATACTGTATGTCAATTGTAACTATTTTCTTCACAACAAAATGCCCCAATAATACTTTGTTTCCAAACAAACTTTTTTAAAGTACAACCATTCATTTCCATTTAAATAATATTTCCTACGCATTTCCTCCAACAATCAAAATTAAATGTGAGCCGGCATTCATTGCACGACGCTGTGTACAGGTATCTACAGTTAAGAGCACATATAGATGCAGTTTGTTTTTTCTCTTTTGTCTTTTTTGTTTTTTTTTTTTTTTTTTTTGACGTAACGATCTTTTGCTCTTTTTATTCTAATTTGTACGTACGCTGTTTGTTTAGATTTTTATATTGGTAATGCCACGTAGCGCTCCGCGTGAAAATCACTGCCTGTGCTGTGTGCAGTCTGTGGCTAGTTTGCATTGTTGTTGTCATGAACTGCTATAGCTGGATGTGAACAGCGCGTAGCGTTGCGCAGTTAGGGGTGAGCCGCCAGCACTGGTGCATGTGAGGACAGAGATGGCGGACGTTTCAAATTACATATATTATGACTGGTGATGATATTAAGGGTAAATACATTGTTTGTTGTTCTCTATTAAACATCTTTACTTTGCTAACTATCCCTATCGGTAGTTAGTGCCCTCCGTAGTTTGGAATCTCTTATTTAGCTGGCAGCAGTGGTGCTCGCTGTATTGCAGTAGTTCGAGTAATGAAGATTTTTGTGAGGTAAGTGATTTCCGACAGGTGTACTTTAATGTTACTCAGGGCCATTCTTTTGCAGGGATCTTTGATAGTCAGATTGCGTTGCGCTCAAAATATTGTGTGTCAGTTTAAGCACAGTTTTGTATACATTGTTGTTCAAAGGGGGGCGTTTCAGAATACACAGGGCCGAAGGTCAGCCAGCGCTGCCCTTACAACGTTTATCGGGTTTTCAATTATGTCTGTTGAGATGTTCATGGTTCATTATTTCCATTCATCATATTATCGCGCGTTTCTCATCAATCTTCGTTCGTTCATTTTCTAGGGACGTTAACAACATTCTGGCACATTTTTATCATCATTCACTCACTCACTCACTCACTCACTCACTCACTTACTTACGACTATTTGTGCGGGGAGGTTACACTTGGGTCCATTTCCATTTACATTCAATGTTGATAGACGCCTTTTTTTTTTTTTGTTGTTGTTTTGTTGCTGGCAGGTTACAAAGGGCCTCATTTTATGTTGGTTGCAGCAGCGTTTTTCTCCTTCTTCTAGCGTTTTCCCCGCCCCCGCCCCTCCCGCATCCCTCGGTCTCACCACGTTCACTGACAGCCGCGTCTGCGGCTACACCACAACGGCCCCCTCCCGGCAACCCATTCGTTTTCTCTTCTTTTGCACAAAAACAACGCCGCACGCGCCAGCCGAGCGCAGCGCAAGCCACCCACACCGCGCCCCTCCCCGTCTTTATAGCCTCCGCGTCTTGTTTTCTTCGTTTGCCCCCTCCCATCTCCCGAATGCCATGCCATGCCATGCCAGCAGCGTTACGCGTGCCCCTCCCCTGTCCACACACTACCGCGAAACGAACAGCCTTCCGGGCCACATGCAGGGCACGCCCACCGCCATTCCCGGACGCAATTCTCAAAACAACACACACACACACACACACACACACAATGGCTTTGCACACGAACATAGACGGCACGGGCACTGTCGTACATTCTTCCTCAGAACCATCTCAACGAACGTTACGTTACATACACATCCGGGAAAGCAAAGCAACGCAACGCACAATTCAGCCGTCAAAGGTAACGTTCACCACGGCAGACACTTGCCGCCGCGCCGTTACGCGCATTTCAGTGCGGCTACAATACACCTCCGACACGGGAACGTTCCGTTGCTCTACACTGCGTTTCTCCGTTTTGTTTGGTTTTTTTTCCGTTTTCTCTCTCTCTCTCTCTCTCTATATATATATTTGTTTTTTCCCCTCTGTCCTTTCCTCCACCATTCTCTCCTCACGTTCTGCCCAGACATTCGACCGATCAGAGGTTCGTTCACCTTTCGGTAACCGTTCTCAGCGCGACGGTGTACCAACGGTATGACGGTATGACGGTATGACGGGTGTTCAAGACGTCCGGTGTACCGCGCCGATCGACAGTTTCCCAGAGGCGACGGATCGGACCACATCACCGACATACACACAAACACGTGTACGCACATTCGCCAAAGCGACCGTCGTCTTCTAGCGTCGCGCTTACTCTACTGTACTGCACTGGACACGCGAGCATGCATCTTCAATGACGACGTCGGTGTGCGTGCGTCGTACGCACACAAGCAGACACAGTCGGTCAGACACGACTATCGAAATCAGAGTCGGGGGAAAGGTACATATCATCGTGCGTGTCGCCCGTACAATGCAATACACAGTGGTGTGTCTCAATGCGCGTTCACATTTAAACGTCACTCACACGCCTCCACGCTGCATTTACAGACACATTTCACCCTCGCCATATATGGCGTGCAAACCGACCCGCAAACGGCCGTCGTTACACACTGACATTCCCAACAATCGCGTGTCGTTTCCACCCGTCACGTAACTAACCGGCACCTCCATCCAAAGGGCACATCACCGATCGCACTTCCCCCCCCCCCCTCGCAGACAACGACTTGTGCGCACGTGCCTCCATTCCACGTCACACCGTGGCCGCACCCCGCAACACGCGACACGCGACGCGCCCCATAAACAATCAAATTATTCATCGCATCGGCCACCCCACCCCGTCGCGTCGCAACCAAAGCGGTAGCTATTGCCACCGTCCACCCACTCACACACAAAACAAAACAAAAACAACAACAACAACAATTCCGCCCTTCCCGCAAAGGCCATTTGGTGGCCCTGAAAAGGGCCGTTTTGCCGCTCTCGCAACGGAGGATCTCCTTCCATTCCAGAGCCACCTCCTTACTTGGAGCTCGTGTACTTGGTCACCGCCTTCGTGCCCTCGCTCACGGCGTGCTTGGCCAGCTCGCCAGGCAGCAACAGCCGCACAGCGGTCTGGATCTCGCGGGACGTGATGGTCGAGCGCTTGTTGTAGTGCGCCAGGCGAGACGCCTCGGCCGCGATGCGCTCGAAAATGTCGTTCACGAAGCTGTTCATGATGCTCATCGCCTTCGACGAGATGCCCGTGTCAGGGTGCACCTGCTTCAGCACCTTGTAGATGTAGATGGCATAGCTCTCCTTCCTCTTGCGCTTCTTCTTCTTGTCGCCCTTCGAAATGTTCTTCTGCGCCTTGCCAGCCTTCTTGGCGGCCTTCCCGCTAGTCTTGGGCGGCATCGCAAACAAACAAGAACGTACGGCAGCAACACCAGCAGCAAGCGCTCCGCTCTAGTCAGCGTCTCCCCACACAGTGGCACCCAGCGCGCCCCGCCGCCGCACCTTTACCAGCTCGCCCCGTTGCGGCCGCCGACCAATGGGCCGCGAGCGCAACCGGCCGCCGCACCCGAGAGCATAAAGGACCCCCACCCCTGGCGGCGCCGCCACTCCGCTGCTCGACTCGCTGCGGCTCGCACCGTCCTTCGTCTCGTCTCGTTTTTTTACACCACAGCGCATCGCCATGTCCGGACGCGGAAAGGGAGGCAAAGTCAAGGGCAAGTCAAAGTCCCGCTCAAGCAGGGCCGGGCTCCAGTTCCCGGTCGGCAGAATCCACCGCCTCCTGCGCAAGGGAAACTACGCCGAGCGCGTCGGCGCCGGGGCGCCCGTCTACCTCGCCGCCGTCATGGAGTACCTCGCGGCTGAGGTGCTCGAGCTGGCCGGAAACGCGGCCCGCGACAACAAGAAGACGCGCATCATCCCGCGCCACCTGCAGCTTGCCATCCGCAACGACGAGGAGCTCAACAAGCTCCTGTCGGGCGTCACCATCGCACAGGGTGGTGTCCTGCCCAACATCCAGGCCGTCCTGCTGCCAAAGAAGACCGAGAAGAAGGCCTAAACAGAGAGGCCAGGCAATCGGCACGCGGACCCGCCGCCCAGCAGCGCTGCGTGCTCCCCTGCACGCAACGCGCTTTGCCGGCCCGGCTCGGCTCACAACAATCGGCCCTTTTCAGGGCCACCACACAAACCTACGTCCAAAGCAAAATTTCAGTCGTCCTCGCCGCGCTTTGCTTTACTTTACTTTACTTTAACTTAACTTCACTTCCACAGCCGCCGCCGGCAAGAAGACCATACCAACTGCTACGATTGCAGGGGCAGATATTCTGCGAGGTACCTCGGTGTCACGCCTGACATCGAAGTGTCACATAGGGCAACTTGGCACAAACGCTCACGCCAGGATGCAGATCCTGTACCCCTGTTCCCTCGACCCCGCAACAGGGGTAGCGATACTGGAAATATGCGCGCCCTCTATAGGGGCTATGCAGCCAGGTCGACGATGCATCGCCTACAGAAGGGTCCAAAGCAGAGCGCTCTACGACGGGCCTTACACGTCCCCGCGGCAGACCTGCCTACAACCACCCACAACACGATTCCGCGCCCTGGCAGAAGCGTTCTACGCCACCGCGCGGAATTCAGAAAATGACTATTACGTCTTGACCCTTGGGCAATATGAACACCACAGGGACAGATGTGCAAGACCCGAGTCGCTACTCCAGCAGTAGCACAAACAGAACACATAATCACTCTCAACAAACAGCAACGTCCGAAAAAGCACACTACCAAAGATAAGAACAACACACAGAAAAGAGGAGCAAATGTCCACAGGCGACAATAACCTCCACCAACTCCCCCTCTAACGGTAGAGGACTAAAGGAAAGAGAGAAGAACAACAAGAAGAGCCGCCGCCATCTTGTCGTCCACAGCCCGTGTGGCCACACACACGTTTCTCTTTTGTTTTTCGTTTGCCTCAAGCACCTCCACGCACGCACAGTCGCCTTCCAAACGACAACGACAGCAATAATCACCAACTGTTAAACGAGCGTGTCGACACACCGCCCTCCACTCCCGCGCGCCCCATACAAACGAAACAGCTGATCCGGCCGCCTATGGGCACGCCTTGCCTCGGCAACTCCAACGCCGCCGCAAACACACAGCCAAAACCACGCAAATATTCACCGCCTCTCGCACAACAACAACAACAACAACAACAACAACACACAGCCCGGCGTCTCCATCGATCGATAAACAAAACAAACACACAACGCCCTCTCTCGCGCGCGCGCGCACGCACACACACACACACACACACACACACACACACACACACACACAGCCACAAGACCCGCTTCCTTTCCTTTCTCCCAGTCACGTCACGTCAGTCAAACGCAAACGAAATGAAGAATGAAAGAAACAAGGCAGGCAGGCAACACACGCAGCAACAACACAGACTCTTTCGCACTTTTCAATTTCCGAACAGTGTGGTGGCCCTGAAAAGGGCCGTTTTCGTCTCTCCCACGGCCGCGGGAAGGCCAACGCGGCACAGCACACCGGCTGCGACGCGCCTAACCGCCGAAACCGTACAGGGTGCGCCCCTGCCTCTTCAGGGCGTACACCACGTCCATGGCCGTCACAGTCTTGCGCTTGGCGTGCTCAGTGTACGTCACCGCGTCGCGGATCACGTTCTCCAGGAACACCTTCAGCACTCCGCGGGTCTCCTCGTAGATCAGACCAGAGATGCGCTTCACGCCGCCCCTGCGAGCCAGGCGGCGGATCGCGGGCTTCGTGATGCCCTGGATGTTGTCGCGCAACACCTTGCGGTGCCGCTTGGCGCCACCCTTGCCGAGCCCCTTTCCTCCCTTGCCGCGGCCAGTCATCTCTTCTAAATCCTCAAAAAGCTCAAGGCAAGCAAAGCGTCTGCTGCAGCGGCTGGCTCCTCACCCGGCGCTAGCGAGTCGGCTACGGTCTGCGCCCGGCGCACGCGCCAGCCCCCCTATATAGACTCTGGCCCGCCCTCCCCCCACCACGCGCAACCGAGGGCATATAAGCGCACCACGGTGGCTGGCGCGCGCCCGTGTCGTCAAGGCAGCACCCGACGCAGCACCTCGCTCGCCTCCACGCCGCTCCGCTAACCGCTACCGCTATGGCCCGCACAAAGCAAACGGCCCGCAAGTCCACCGGCGGAAAGGCGCCGCGCAAACAGCTCGCCACCAAGGCGGCGAGGAAGAGCGCGCCCGCCACCGGCGGCGTCAAGAAGCCCCACCGCTACAGGCCGGGCACCGTCGCCCTGCGAGAAATCAGGCGCTACCAGAAGAGCACAGAGCTGCTCATCCGCAAGCTGCCATTCCAGCGCCTAGTGCGCGAGATCGCCCAGGACTTCAAGACCGACCTGCGCTTCCAGAGCTCCGCGGTCATGGCCCTGCAGGAGGCCAGCGAGGCCTACCTCGTCGGCCTCTTCGAAGACACCAACCTGTGCGCAATCCACGCCAAGCGCGTCACCATCATGCCCAAGGACATCCAGCTCGCGCGCCGCATCCGCGGCGAGCGCGCCTAAACACCGCGCCAGCCGCTGGGCACCGCCCACGCACGCAACAAACAAAACGGCCCTTTTAAGGGCCACTAACATCACTCCGTCGCGAGCAAACTTTGTCGGTCGCCTCTCGCCCCACAACCACAGAACCAAAGACAAAACACCACTTCCACTTCCCGTCCGTCCGCCACAGCCGCTCTCCCCTGCCAGCTTGCTGGCGCGCGCAACAATCAACATCATGCCTCCCCGGCGCGGCGCTCAAAGCGCACAATACCCATCGGCCGACGCCGTCAACCACACGGCCGGCCGCCGCTTCGTTTCGAAAAGAAAACGAAACAAAAAGCCAGGCACGTCCAACGCCACCGACCCTTTCCACATCTCAACGTCCCCCGCCCCCGTTGCAAGAACACACACACAAGACAAGACACATCCGAGAAGACGGCAGGCAGGCCAACCAAAGTATTCAAACAACATGACACAAAACCAACCGTCGGCCGGCCGCGACCAAAAAAAAAAAACGGCGACAATCAACCGCAACGACAAAACCGCTACCGCCGCCCGCACCCGCCACCGACCCCCCCCCCGCAATCCAACCACCACGGCACGCAAACAGTATCCACACACGGGCATACAGAAACGCCAGACGACACAACCACACCGCAACACAAACACGACAATCAAAACCTTCCCGACGTGCTTTGATGGCCCTGAGAAGGGCCGTTTTGGGCCGCGCGTCTGTTGCGCGCCACTAGACGACGGGGACGGGGGGTGCGGACGACGGAGTCAACCGCCAACCCTTCCTTTCCCATTCCTCTCTACTTCTTCTTCTTGGGCGAAGCCTTCGCCTTAGACGGCGTCGTCGCCTTCTTCGGGCGCGGCGCCTTCGGCTTCTTCGTCGGAACCTTGGCGGCCTTCTTCGCCTTCGACGGCGACTTGGCCTTGGCCGGCTTGGCAGCAGCCGCCTTCTTCGCACCGGCGGGAGCGGCCGACGCCGCAGACGCCTTCTTGGCGGCGCCCGCCTTCCGACCAGTCGCCGCCTTCACGCCACCAGCCTTCTTTGCGCCGGCCGCACGGGCGCCCTTCTTCTCCTTGCTGGCCGGAGCGGCGCGCTTCTTCTTGGCACCGCCAGCACGAGCCTTGCCGCCCTCAGCCGCCCCGCCGCCGGCGCCGGCAAGCTTGAAAGAGCCGGACGCGCCCTTCCCCTTCGTCTGCACCAGCTCGCCCGCCACCACGGCCGACTTGAGGTACTTCTTGATAAACGGCGCCAGCTTCTCCGCGTCCAGCTTGTAGTGCGCGGCAATGTACTTCTTGATCGCCTGCAGCGACGATCCGCCGCGCTCCTTCAGACTCTTGATGGCGGCCGTCACCATCTCAGAGGTGCGCGGGTGCGCAGGCTTGGCGCGCGGCTTCTTCGCAGACGACGCAGACTTTGCCTTCTTCGTAGTGCCGGTGGCGGCGGGTGCCGCAGCAGTCTCGTTCGTAGCCGCCTGATCTGCCATTTCGACGACGCGCGTTAACACACAGCGAGCAGCGAGAGCGAGAGGAGACACGCAGCGAGCGGAGCGCACAGCAGAGGAATAGCCGCCTCGACGCACAGGCCCAGCCAGTGTCGCGGGCGGGCGCGGACGGCCGAGAGAGCGGCCGCCACTCTGCGCGCCGCCGCGCCGCGCCTCCCGCGCTTGCTACCGCCCAACGTCCGACAGCCTGTGCGGAGCAGCCCCACACCTGCGCCACAACCACCCGCGCCTTTCAAACCACCGAGGATGGGGCTACACACAGCCACACCACAGTCGCCAACCAGTCGCCACGGCAGCGCCGCAAACCACGGCCAAACTGCAGCCACCGCGCGCTACAGCCTGGGTCGGCCCGCCGAGAATCGCCGCCCACGCCCAAATGCCGCCCCCACAGCCCCAGCCGGCGACCGGCCACAATGGCCAAACCTTCGGCAAAAGCCCCGCACCGTCGCCGCGGCAGCCCGGCCAGCGCGGCCGGCGCCACAGCCACACAAGCGGAGGCGTGCGGCGATGACGGCCGTGCAAACGCACCTCCGCCGCCCCATCGCCCTCCCACCGTTTCCCGATCGGCCCGCAGCCGTCGGGCCACGTCCTCCTCCTCTCGCCCGCCAACATTCACAGCCCTTTCGTTCGTTTCCCAACAATTTCAATTGTGCCCGCCGCAAAAACGGGCGCCGCCTGCAAAGCAACATGCTCCGCCGGAGCGCCCCTCGCCGCTTACGAGCCAACCCCTCGCCCGAGGCAAACCCGAAATCCGCAACTACAGACCAACCCAATCTGCCGTCAGCACACACGACAGCCAACATCACGCGTTACGAGTTAGACATTAGGTTCACACGTCTCGGTTAGGTTCGGTGGACGTGGGTTAGGTTAAGGGCACTTGGGTTAGGTTAAGCATTCAAAACACACGTCAGGCGTCAGAGGTTAGGTTAGGTTACGTTACATTAAGGTTAGGTTAGGGGCACCTCGGTTAGGTTAAGGGTCGGTGTTAGGTTAAGCGTCAAACTTAGGTTAAGCATTCAAACACACGTCGGGCGTCAGAGGTTAGGTTAGGTTAGGTTAGGTTAAGGCCACTTGGGTTAGGTTAAGCCTCAAACTTAGGTTAAGCATTCAAACACACGTCGGGCGTCAGGTGGCCGCAGCAGCCGCACCTACCTACCCACCCACCTCACGGCCGGACAGCTTGGCTTACTTGGCGCTGAGGCTGACCTCACCGCACCTCACGCTACGCAACGCTACAGGTTCGGTTCGCTCAGCTTAGGCTTAGAGCTTAAGCGCCCAGGTCGGATTACGACGTTGGTTCACCTTCGGGCGCCACACTTTGGGTGTAAAGGTCGCGTCGGGTCGTCGGCACGCCGCAAAAACAAAAGCGAAGCCACAGGACAACGCCGACAAACGGGCAGCACGACCACGACCAGATACCGAGACACACGGACCACCCACCGGCCAAAGGGCACCAAACAACAAACCAGAGCACCACGTGTCGACCAGAGCAACCCGCCGCTCACGCGACGTGGCTGGCACCGAAGGGCCGCCGCAACTGCGCTTTCCGCGCCGGGCCGGATGCACGTGCGGCAACACCACCACCGCACACAGCCGCTGTTCAACATCAACCAACAACACGCCGCGGTCGCAGCCTCAACGCCAGCACACGTTTGCACCACCATTCACACGCACCGCACAAACAGCTGTCGCCGACAACACAAACACACCGCAACGACGCCGCCGCCCCTACTTGTGCCGGCCACCCACCCCACCGACGGCGCACCTGTCGCCGGCCGGCAGTCGACACGGGAAACGCACACCGCCACTTCGCTCGCGCGCACGCCACCAACCAGTCGTCGTCTCCAAAACAACAAACAAACAAACATAGGGCAGGCAACAAATCGCCTCGCACGAACCGTCCACAAAACTATCAAAGCACAGCCTCTGGCTAACGGCCACGACGCAGCGGCACGCTGCTCCTTTCCCCGCCCCCACTCGATTCACGAAGGCACGCGACACCGCCAACGACGGCCTCGCTTCCCGCAACCGACACCTTTCCGCCACTACGCACAGCCGCACCCGACGCCCGTGCCAACGACACAACTACTGCACTATCCACCGCCGCCTCCCCCTTCCCGTCGTACACACACACAGCCAGCCAGCCAGCCAGCCAGCCAAAACCACACCAACGACCCAAACATGCACGTGCAACGGCACACCCCAACCAGTCAACGTCGACAACCACACGCACGGCTCGAAACCGGCGCCCTTCCACGTTGCCATCAAGCTACACACAAGACACAAGGAACCAACAACAGCAAGCCTGCCCGCCCGCCCCACTCTCACGCCGCAAAAAGCACACCGAAACCGCCAAACGCACATTCCCATCGCACCGACACCGACCGGCTCGCTACCACCACACCTCTCGGCAGCCGTTTCGCAAACATGACACGGCGCGACATGACATCACGACCAACTCTCCTCTCCAGACGCCTTCGGCCGGAGCACAACGCCGCCAATTCGCCACACACACACACACACACACACACACAGTCGACAGGCGCCCGCCCGCCCGCCCTGCACGACGCCGCGCAGCAAAGGCGCCCGCAAACACATACCTCTCCTCTCTCTCGGCCGCCCGACGCGCCAACCGCCACACCGCCAGCCACTCGCAATTGTGCACTGCCGCCAGCCACACGTCCAACACGCCGCGCCGCCTCCGGCCACCCGCCAGGGGGCGCTCACGTCCGCGACAACAGCGCGGCCCGCCGGGCCAAACCGAACCGAGCCGAGCCGCCCGCCGCTGCTCTGCACATCTTCCTGCGCGCATCAACAAAACGAGGCAAGCGAGCACACCCCGTCACAACGCCACATCACGCAAATGCCGTGCCGACCTCTTGTGTCTACCGCCTAAATTGCACTCACTCACCAGCCGCCCCTTCTTCTTCTTCCTACCTATCTATCTGTGCGTCTGTGTCGGTCCGCGCGTGACGCCTCTCAACATCCGCCGTCGCCGTCCCCGTCCCCGTTTCCGCCCCAATGCCATCGTCGCGCCGCCTCCTCCTCCTCCTCCGCCCCTGTCCGGCCCGCACCACACCATACACCGCTGCTTGTCCCGGCCGTTGCCACCAAAGGCGCCTACCGCAAACGCGCCACGCCGCAGCCCCCGTGCGTGCATCTCCGTGCCGACGCTGCCTCTCTGCCCTCCCGCACGCACTCGACCGACCGACATGCACTGCGTCGACGGCCTCGACAACACAGTCTCTGGCTCCGCACTGCGTCTTCCGGTACGCGCGCTGAAACACGTATGTACTCATTACCAGCGATGGCGAGGCACGACACAATCTCTGACCAGAGCGTTTCTTATCGTCGCTAGTCTGCGCCACACGACACTAGTAGCACGTAGCGGGTCGGCAGGAACAGTTGTCATCTATATGTGGCGGGTCGGGAGAGGTAGTAGTCAGTCGACAGTATTAGCGAGTGGACGGTTGTACTGAGCGGGCGGCGGCGTGCTCTTCTCGCGACTCTGGTCTCCGTTCGGGACGATGCATACTGTTATTACAGGTAAGGTAATGAAGCTGCATTGCGCAAATCTAATACTGTATGTCAATTGTAACTATTTTCTTCACAACAAAATGCCCCAATAATACTTTGTTTCCAAACAAACTTTTTTAAAGTACAACCATTCATTTCCATTTAAATAATATTTCCTACGCATTTCCTCCAACAATCAAAATTAAATGTGAGCCGGCATTCATTGCACGACGCTGTGTACAGGTATCTACAGTTAAGAGCACATATAGATGCAGTTTGTTTTTTCTCTTTTGTCTTTTTTGTTTTTTTTTTTTTTTTTTTTGACGTAACGATCTTTTGCTCTTTTTATTCTAATTTGTACGTACGCTGTTTGTTTAGATTTTTATATTGGTAATGCCACGTAGCGCTCCGCGTGAAAATCACTGCCTGTGCTGTGTGCAGTCTGTGGCTAGTTTGCATTGTTGTTGTCATGAACTGCTATAGCTGGATGTGAACAGCGCGTAGCGTTGCGCAGTTAGGGGTGAGCCGCCAGCACTGGTGCATGTGAGGACAGAGATGGCGGACGTTTCAAATTACATATATTATGACTGGTGATGATATTAAGGGTAAATACATTGTTTGTTGTTCTCTATTAAACATCTTTACTTTGCTAACTATCCCTATCGGTAGTTAGTGCCCTCCGTAGTTTGGAATCTCTTATTTAGCTGGCAGCAGTGGTGCTCGCTGTATTGCAGTAGTTCGAGTAATGAAGATTTTTGTGAGGTAAGTGATTTCCGACAGGTGTACTTTAATGTTACTCAGGGCCATTCTTTTGCAGGGATCTTTGATAGTCAGATTGCGTTGCGCTCAAAATATTGTGTGTCAGTTTAAGCACAGTTTTGTATACATTGTTGTTCAAAGGGGGGCGTTTCAGAATACACAGGGCCGAAGGTCAGCCAGCGCTGCCCTTACAACGTTTATCGGGTTTTCAATTATGTCTGTTGAGATGTTCATGGTTCATTATTTCCATTCATCATATTATCGCGCGTTTCTCATCAATCTTCGTTCGTTCATTTTCTAGGGACGTTAACAACATTCTGGCACATTTTTATCATCATTCACTCACTCACTCACTCACTCACTCACTTACTTACGACTATTTGTGCGGGGAGGTTACACTTGGGTCCATTTCCATTTACATTCAATGTTGATAGACGCCTTTTTTTTTTTTTGTTGTTGTTTTGTTGCTGGCAGGTTACAAAGGGCCTCATTTTATGTTGGTTGCAGCAGCGTTTTTCTCCTTCTTCTAGCGTTTTCCCCGCCCCCGCCCCTCCCGCATCCCTCGGTCTCACCACGTTCACTGACAGCCGCGTCTGCGGCTACACCACAACGGCCCCCTCCCGGCAACCCATTCGTTTTCTCTTCTTTTGCACAAAAACAACGCCGCACGCGCCAGCCGAGCGCAGCGCAAGCCACCCACACCGCGCCCCTCCCCGTCTTTATAGCCTCCGCGTCTTGTTTTCTTCGTTTGCCCCCTCCCATCTCCCGAATGCCATGCCATGCCATGCCAGCAGCGTTACGCGTGCCCCTCCCCTGTCCACACACTACCGCGAAACGAACAGCCTTCCGGGCCACATGCAGGGCACGCCCACCGCCATTCCCGGACGCAATTCTCAAAACAACACACACACACACACACACACACACAATGGCTTTGCACACGAACATAGACGGCACGGGCACTGTCGTACATTCTTCCTCAGAACCATCTCAACGAACGTTACGTTACATACACATCCGGGAAAGCAAAGCAACGCAACGCACAATTCAGCCGTCAAAGGTAACGTTCACCACGGCAGACACTTGCCGCCGCGCCGTTACGCGCATTTCAGTGCGGCTACAATACACCTCCGACACGGGAACGTTCCGTTGCTCTACACTGCGTTTCTCCGTTTTGTTTGGTTTTTTTTCCGTTTTCTCTCTCTCTCTCTCTCTCTATATATATATTTGTTTTTTCCCCTCTGTCCTTTCCTCCACCATTCTCTCCTCACGTTCTGCCCAGACATTCGACCGATCAGAGGTTCGTTCACCTTTCGGTAACCGTTCTCAGCGCGACGGTGTACCAACGGTATGACGGTATGACGGTATGACGGGTGTTCAAGACGTCCGGTGTACCGCGCCGATCGACAGTTTCCCAGAGGCGACGGATCGGACCACATCACCGACATACACACAAACACGTGTACGCACATTCGCCAAAGCGACCGTCGTCTTCTAGCGTCGCGCTTACTCTACTGTACTGCACTGGACACGCGAGCATGCATCTTCAATGACGACGTCGGTGTGCGTGCGTCGTACGCACACAAGCAGACACAGTCGGTCAGACACGACTATCGAAATCAGAGTCGGGGGAAAGGTACATATCATCGTGCGTGTCGCCCGTACAATGCAATACACAGTGGTGTGTCTCAATGCGCGTTCACATTTAAACGTCACTCACACGCCTCCACGCTGCATTTACAGACACATTTCACCCTCGCCATATATGGCGTGCAAACCGACCCGCAAACGGCCGTCGTTACACACTGACATTCCCAACAATCGCGTGTCGTTTCCACCCGTCACGTAACTAACCGGCACCTCCATCCAAAGGGCACATCACCGATCGCACTTCCCCCCCCCCCCTCGCAGACAACGACTTGTGCGCACGTGCCTCCATTCCACGTCACACCGTGGCCGCACCCCGCAACACGCGACACGCGACGCGCCCCATAAACAATCAAATTATTCATCGCATCGGCCACCCCACCCCGTCGCGTCGCAACCAAAGCGGTAGCTATTGCCACCGTCCACCCACTCACACACAAAACAAAACAAAAACAACAACAACAACAATTCCGCCCTTCCCGCAAAGGCCATTTGGTGGCCCTGAAAAGGGCCGTTTTGCCGCTCTCGCAACGGAGGATCTCCTTCCATTCCAGAGCCACCTCCTTACTTGGAGCTCGTGTACTTGGTCACCGCCTTCGTGCCCTCGCTCACGGCGTGCTTGGCCAGCTCGCCAGGCAGCAACAGCCGCACAGCGGTCTGGATCTCGCGGGACGTGATGGTCGAGCGCTTGTTGTAGTGCGCCAGGCGAGACGCCTCGGCCGCGATGCGCTCGAAAATGTCGTTCACGAAGCTGTTCATGATGCTCATCGCCTTCGACGAGATGCCCGTGTCAGGGTGCACCTGCTTCAGCACCTTGTAGATGTAGATGGCATAGCTCTCCTTCCTCTTGCGCTTCTTCTTCTTGTCGCCCTTCGAAATGTTCTTCTGCGCCTTGCCAGCCTTCTTGGCGGCCTTCCCGCTAGTCTTGGGCGGCATCGCAAACAAACAAGAACGTACGGCAGCAACACCAGCAGCAAGCGCTCCGCTCTAGTCAGCGTCTCCCCACACAGTGGCACCCAGCGCGCCCCGCCGCCGCACCTTTACCAGCTCGCCCCGTTGCGGCCGCCGACCAATGGGCCGCGAGCGCAACCGGCCGCCGCACCCGAGAGCATAAAGGACCCCCACCCCTGGCGGCGCCGCCACTCCGCTGCTCGACTCGCTGCGGCTCGCACCGTCCTTCGTCTCGTCTCGTTTTTTTACACCACAGCGCATCGCCATGTCCGGACGCGGAAAGGGAGGCAAAGTCAAGGGCAAGTCAAAGTCCCGCTCAAGCAGGGCCGGGCTCCAGTTCCCGGTCGGCAGAATCCACCGCCTCCTGCGCAAGGGAAACTACGCCGAGCGCGTCGGCGCCGGGGCGCCCGTCTACCTCGCCGCCGTCATGGAGTACCTCGCGGCTGAGGTGCTCGAGCTGGCCGGAAACGCGGCCCGCGACAACAAGAAGACGCGCATCATCCCGCGCCACCTGCAGCTTGCCATCCGCAACGACGAGGAGCTCAACAAGCTCCTGTCGGGCGTCACCATCGCACAGGGTGGTGTCCTGCCCAACATCCAGGCCGTCCTGCTGCCAAAGAAGACCGAGAAGAAGGCCTAAACAGAGAGGCCAGGCAATCGGCACGCGGACCCGCCGCCCAGCAGCGCTGCGTGCTCCCCTGCACGCAACGCGCTTTGCCGGCCCGGCTCGGCTCACAACAATCGGCCCTTTTCAGGGCCACCACACAAACCTACGTCCAAAGCAAAATTTCAGTCGTCCTCGCCGCGCTTTGCTTTACTTTACTTTACTTTAACTTAACTTCACTTCCACAGCCGCCGCCGGCAAGAAGACCATACCAACTGCTACGATTGCAGGGGCAGATATTCTGCGAGGTACCTCGGTGTCACGCCTGACATCGAAGTGTCACATAGGGCAACTTGGCACAAACGCTCACGCCAGGATGCAGATCCTGTACCCCTGTTCCCTCGACCCCGCAACAGGGGTAGCGATACTGGAAATATGCGCGCCCTCTATAGGGGCTATGCAGCCAGGTCGACGATGCATCGCCTACAGAAGGGTCCAAAGCAGAGCGCTCTACGACGGGCCTTACACGTCCCCGCGGCAGACCTGCCTACAACCACCCACAACACGATTCCGCGCCCTGGCAGAAGCGTTCTACGCCACCGCGCGGAATTCAGAAAATGACTATTACGTCTTGACCCTTGGGCAATATGAACACCACAGGGACAGATGTGCAAGACCCGAGTCGCTACTCCAGCAGTAGCACAAACAGAACACATAATCACTCTCAACAAACAGCAACGTCCGAAAAAGCACACTACCAAAGATAAGAACAACACACAGAAAAGAGGAGCAAATGTCCACAGGCGACAATAACCTCCACCAACTCCCCCTCTAACGGTAGAGGACTAAAGGAAAGAGAGAAGAACAACAAGAAGAGCCGCCGCCATCTTGTCGTCCACAGCCCGTGTGGCCACACACACGTTTCTCTTTTGTTTTTCGTTTGCCTCAAGCACCTCCACGCACGCACAGTCGCCTTCCAAACGACAACGACAGCAATAATCACCAACTGTTAAACGAGCGTGTCGACACACCGCCCTCCACTCCCGCGCGCCCCATACAAACGAAACAGCTGATCCGGCCGCCTATGGGCACGCCTTGCCTCGGCAACTCCAACGCCGCCGCAAACACACAGCCAAAACCACGCAAATATTCACCGCCTCTCGCACAACAACAACAACAACAACAACAACAACACACAGCCCGGCGTCTCCATCGATCGATAAACAAAACAAACACACAACGCCCTCTCTCGCGCGCGCGCGCACGCACACACACACACACACACACACACACACACACACACACACACACAGCCACAAGACCCGCTTCCTTTCCTTTCTCCCAGTCACGTCACGTCAGTCAAACGCAAACGAAATGAAGAATGAAAGAAACAAGGCAGGCAGGCAACACACGCAGCAACAACACAGACTCTTTCGCACTTTTCAATTTCCGAACAGTGTGGTGGCCCTGAAAAGGGCCGTTTTCGTCTCTCCCACGGCCGCGGGAAGGCCAACGCGGCACAGCACACCGGCTGCGACGCGCCTAACCGCCGAAACCGTACAGGGTGCGCCCCTGCCTCTTCAGGGCGTACACCACGTCCATGGCCGTCACAGTCTTGCGCTTGGCGTGCTCAGTGTACGTCACCGCGTCGCGGATCACGTTCTCCAGGAACACCTTCAGCACTCCGCGGGTCTCCTCGTAGATCAGACCAGAGATGCGCTTCACGCCGCCCCTGCGAGCCAGGCGGCGGATCGCGGGCTTCGTGATGCCCTGGATGTTGTCGCGCAACACCTTGCGGTGCCGCTTGGCGCCACCCTTGCCGAGCCCCTTTCCTCCCTTGCCGCGGCCAGTCATCTCTTCTAAATCCTCAAAAAGCTCAAGGCAAGCAAAGCGTCTGCTGCAGCGGCTGGCTCCTCACCCGGCGCTAGCGAGTCGGCTACGGTCTGCGCCCGGCGCACGCGCCAGCCCCCCTATATAGACTCTGGCCCGCCCTCCCCCCACCACGCGCAACCGAGGGCATATAAGCGCACCACGGTGGCTGGCGCGCGCCCGTGTCGTCAAGGCAGCACCCGACGCAGCACCTCGCTCGCCTCCACGCCGCTCCGCTAACCGCTACCGCTATGGCCCGCACAAAGCAAACGGCCCGCAAGTCCACCGGCGGAAAGGCGCCGCGCAAACAGCTCGCCACCAAGGCGGCGAGGAAGAGCGCGCCCGCCACCGGCGGCGTCAAGAAGCCCCACCGCTACAGGCCGGGCACCGTCGCCCTGCGAGAAATCAGGCGCTACCAGAAGAGCACAGAGCTGCTCATCCGCAAGCTGCCATTCCAGCGCCTAGTGCGCGAGATCGCCCAGGACTTCAAGACCGACCTGCGCTTCCAGAGCTCCGCGGTCATGGCCCTGCAGGAGGCCAGCGAGGCCTACCTCGTCGGCCTCTTCGAAGACACCAACCTGTGCGCAATCCACGCCAAGCGCGTCACCATCATGCCCAAGGACATCCAGCTCGCGCGCCGCATCCGCGGCGAGCGCGCCTAAACACCGCGCCAGCCGCTGGGCACCGCCCACGCACGCAACAAACAAAACGGCCCTTTTAAGGGCCACTAACATCACTCCGTCGCGAGCAAACTTTGTCGGTCGCCTCTCGCCCCACAACCACAGAACCAAAGACAAAACACCACTTCCACTTCCCGTCCGTCCGCCACAGCCGCTCTCCCCTGCCAGCTTGCTGGCGCGCGCAACAATCAACATCATGCCTCCCCGGCGCGGCGCTCAAAGCGCACAATACCCATCGGCCGACGCCGTCAACCACACGGCCGGCCGCCGCTTCGTTTCGAAAAGAAAACGAAACAAAAAGCCAGGCACGTCCAACGCCACCGACCCTTTCCACATCTCAACGTCCCCCGCCCCCGTTGCAAGAACACACACACAAGACAAGACACATCCGAGAAGACGGCAGGCAGGCCAACCAAAGTATTCAAACAACATGACACAAAACCAACCGTCGGCCGGCCGCGACCAAAAAAAAAAAACGGCGACAATCAACCGCAACGACAAAACCGCTACCGCCGCCCGCACCCGCCACCGACCCCCCCCCCGCAATCCAACCACCACGGCACGCAAACAGTATCCACACACGGGCATACAGAAACGCCAGACGACACAACCACACCGCAACACAAACACGACAATCAAAACCTTCCCGACGTGCTTTGATGGCCCTGAGAAGGGCCGTTTTGGGCCGCGCGTCTGTTGCGCGCCACTAGACGACGGGGACGGGGGGTGCGGACGACGGAGTCAACCGCCAACCCTTCCTTTCCCATTCCTCTCTACTTCTTCTTCTTGGGCGAAGCCTTCGCCTTAGACGGCGTCGTCGCCTTCTTCGGGCGCGGCGCCTTCGGCTTCTTCGTCGGAACCTTGGCGGCCTTCTTCGCCTTCGACGGCGACTTGGCCTTGGCCGGCTTGGCAGCAGCCGCCTTCTTCGCACCGGCGGGAGCGGCCGACGCCGCAGACGCCTTCTTGGCGGCGCCCGCCTTCCGACCAGTCGCCGCCTTCACGCCACCAGCCTTCTTTGCGCCGGCCGCACGGGCGCCCTTCTTCTCCTTGCTGGCCGGAGCGGCGCGCTTCTTCTTGGCACCGCCAGCACGAGCCTTGCCGCCCTCAGCCGCCCCGCCGCCGGCGCCGGCAAGCTTGAAAGAGCCGGACGCGCCCTTCCCCTTCGTCTGCACCAGCTCGCCCGCCACCACGGCCGACTTGAGGTACTTCTTGATAAACGGCGCCAGCTTCTCCGCGTCCAGCTTGTAGTGCGCGGCAATGTACTTCTTGATCGCCTGCAGCGACGATCCGCCGCGCTCCTTCAGACTCTTGATGGCGGCCGTCACCATCTCAGAGGTGCGCGGGTGCGCAGGCTTGGCGCGCGGCTTCTTCGCAGACGACGCAGACTTTGCCTTCTTCGTAGTGCCGGTGGCGGCGGGTGCCGCAGCAGTCTCGTTCGTAGCCGCCTGATCTGCCATTTCGACGACGCGCGTTAACACACAGCGAGCAGCGAGAGCGAGAGGAGACACGCAGCGAGCGGAGCGCACAGCAGAGGAATAGCCGCCTCGACGCACAGGCCCAGCCAGTGTCGCGGGCGGGCGCGGACGGCCGAGAGAGCGGCCGCCACTCTGCGCGCCGCCGCGCCGCGCCTCCCGCGCTTGCTACCGCCCAACGTCCGACAGCCTGTGCGGAGCAGCCCCACACCTGCGCCACAACCACCCGCGCCTTTCAAACCACCGAGGATGGGGCTACACACAGCCACACCACAGTCGCCAACCAGTCGCCACGGCAGCGCCGCAAACCACGGCCAAACTGCAGCCACCGCGCGCTACAGCCTGGGTCGGCCCGCCGAGAATCGCCGCCCACGCCCAAATGCCGCCCCCACAGCCCCAGCCGGCGACCGGCCACAATGGCCAAACCTTCGGCAAAAGCCCCGCACCGTCGCCGCGGCAGCCCGGCCAGCGCGGCCGGCGCCACAGCCACACAAGCGGAGGCGTGCGGCGATGACGGCCGTGCAAACGCACCTCCGCCGCCCCATCGCCCTCCCACCGTTTCCCGATCGGCCCGCAGCCGTCGGGCCACGTCCTCCTCCTCTCGCCCGCCAACATTCACAGCCCTTTCGTTCGTTTCCCAACAATTTCAATTGTGCCCGCCGCAAAAACGGGCGCCGCCTGCAAAGCAACATGCTCCGCCGGAGCGCCCCTCGCCGCTTACGAGCCAACCCCTCGCCCGAGGCAAACCCGAAATCCGCAACTACAGACCAACCCAATCTGCCGTCAGCACACACGACAGCCAACATCACGCGTTACGAGTTAGACATTAGGTTCACACGTCTCGGTTAGGTTCGGTGGACGTGGGTTAGGTTAAGGGCACTTGGGTTAGGTTAAGCATTCAAAACACACGTCAGGCGTCAGAGGTTAGGTTAGGTTACGTTACATTAAGGTTAGGTTAGGGGCACCTCGGTTAGGTTAAGGGTCGGTGTTAGGTTAAGCGTCAAACTTAGGTTAAGCATTCAAACACACGTCGGGCGTCAGAGGTTAGGTTAGGTTAGGTTAGGTTAAGGCCACTTGGGTTAGGTTAAGCCTCAAACTTAGGTTAAGCATTCAAACACACGTCGGGCGTCAGGTGGCCGCAGCAGCCGCACCTACCTACCCACCCACCTCACGGCCGGACAGCTTGGCTTACTTGGCGCTGAGGCTGACCTCACCGCACCTCACGCTACGCAACGCTACAGGTTCGGTTCGCTCAGCTTAGGCTTAGAGCTTAAGCGCCCAGGTCGGATTACGACGTTGGTTCACCTTCGGGCGCCACACTTTGGGTGTAAAGGTCGCGTCGGGTCGTCGGCACGCCGCAAAAACAAAAGCGAAGCCACAGGACAACGCCGACAAACGGGCAGCACGACCACGACCAGATACCGAGACACACGGACCACCCACCGGCCAAAGGGCACCAAACAACAAACCAGAGCACCACGTGTCGACCAGAGCAACCCGCCGCTCACGCGACGTGGCTGGCACCGAAGGGCCGCCGCAACTGCGCTTTCCGCGCCGGGCCGGATGCACGTGCGGCAACACCACCACCGCACACAGCCGCTGTTCAACATCAACCAACAACACGCCGCGGTCGCAGCCTCAACGCCAGCACACGTTTGCACCACCATTCACACGCACCGCACAAACAGCTGTCGCCGACAACACAAACACACCGCAACGACGCCGCCGCCCCTACTTGTGCCGGCCACCCACCCCACCGACGGCGCACCTGTCACCGGCCGGCAGTCGACACGGGAAACGCACACCGCCACTTCGCTCGCGCGCACGCCACCAACCAGTCGTCGTCTCCAAAACAACAAACAAACAAACATAGGGCAGGCAACAAATCGCCTCGCACGAACCGTCCACAAAACTATCAAAGCACAGCCTCTGGCTAACGGCCACGACGCAGCGGCACGCTGCTCCTTTCCCCGCCCCCACTCGATTCACGAAGGCACGCGACACCGCCAACGACGGCCTCGCTTCCCGCAACCGACACCTTTCCGCCACTACGCACAGCCGCACCCGACGCCCGTGCCAACGACACAACTACTGCACTATCCACCGCCGCCTCCCCCTTCCCGTCGTACACACACACAGCCAGCCAGCCAGCCAGCCAGCCAAAACCACACCAACGACCCAAACATGCACGTGCAACGGCACACCCCAACCAGTCAACGTCGACAACCACACGCACGGCTCGAAACCGGCGCCCTTCCACGTTGCCATCAAGCTACACACAAGACACAAGGAACCAACAACAGCAAGCCTGCCCGCCCGCCCCACTCTCACGCCGCAAAAAGCACACCGAAACCGCCAAACGCACATTCCCATCGCACCGACACCGACCGGCTCGCTACCACCACACCTCTCGGCAGCCGTTTCGCAAACATGACACGGCGCGACATGACATCACGACCAACTCTCCTCTCCAGACGCCTTCGGCCGGAGCACAACGCCGCCAATTCGCCACACACACACACACACACACACACACAGTCGACAGGCGCCCGCCCGCCCGCCCTGCACGACGCCGCGCAGCAAAGGCGCCCGCAAACACATACCTCTCCTCTCTCTCGGCCGCCCGACGCGCCAACCGCCACACCGCCAGCCACTCGCAATTGTGCACTGCCGCCAGCCACACGTCCAACACGCCGCGCCGCCTCCGGCCACCCGCCAGGGGGCGCTCACGTCCGCGACAACAGCGCGGCCCGCCGGGCCAAACCGAACCGAGCCGAGCCGCCCGCCGCTGCTCTGCACATCTTCCTGCGCGCATCAACAAAACGAGGCAAGCGAGCACACCCCGTCACAACGCCACATCACGCAAATGCCGTGCCGACCTCTTGTGTCTACCGCCTAAATTGCACTCACTCACCAGCCGCCCCTTCTTCTTCTTCCTACCTATCTATCTGTGCGTCTGTGTCGGTCCGCGCGTGACGCCTCTCAACATCCGCCGTCGCCGTCCCCGTCCCCGTTTCCGCCCCAATGCCATCGTCGCGCCGCCTCCTCCTCCTCCTCCGCCCCTGTCCGGCCCGCACCACACCATACACCGCTGCTTGTCCCGGCCGTTGCCACCAAAGGCGCCTACCGCAAACGCGCCACGCCGCAGCCCCCGTGCGTGCATCTCCGTGCCGACGCTGCCTCTCTGCCCTCCCGCACGCACTCGACCGACCGACATGCACTGCGTCGACGGCCTCGACAACACAGTCTCTGGCTCCGCACTGCGTCTTCCGGTACGCGCGCTGAAACACGTATGTACTCATTACCAGCGATGGCGAGGCACGACACAATCTCTGACCAGAGCGTTTCTTATCGTCGCTAGTCTGCGCCACACGACACTAGTAGCACGTAGCGGGTCGGCAGGAACAGTTGTCATCTATATGTGGCGGGTCGGGAGAGGTAGTAGTCAGTCGACAGTATTAGCGAGTGGACGGTTGTACTGAGCGGGCGGCGGCGTGCTCTTCTCGCGACTCTGGTCTCCGTTCGGGACGATGCATACTGTTATTACAGGTAAGGTAATGAAGCTGCATTGCGCAAATCTAATACTGTATGTCAATTGTAACTATTTTCTTCACAACAAAATGCCCCAATAATACTTTGTTTCCAAACAAACTTTTTTAAAGTACAACCATTCATTTCCATTTAAATAATATTTCCTACGCATTTCCTCCAACAATCAAAATTAAATGTGAGCCGGCATTCATTGCACGACGCTGTGTACAGGTATCTACAGTTAAGAGCACATATAGATGCAGTTTGTTTTTTCTCTTTTGTCTTTTTTGTTTTTTTTTTTTTTTTTTTTGACGTAACGATCTTTTGCTCTTTTTATTCTAATTTGTACGTACGCTGTTTGTTTAGATTTTTATATTGGTAATGCCACGTAGCGCTCCGCGTGAAAATCACTGCCTGTGCTGTGTGCAGTCTGTGGCTAGTTTGCATTGTTGTTGTCATGAACTGCTATAGCTGGATGTGAACAGCGCGTAGCGTTGCGCAGTTAGGGGTGAGCCGCCAGCACTGGTGCATGTGAGGACAGAGATGGCGGACGTTTCAAATTACATATATTATGACTGGTGATGATATTAAGGGTAAATACATTGTTTGTTGTTCTCTATTAAACATCTTTACTTTGCTAACTATCCCTATCGGTAGTTAGTGCCCTCCGTAGTTTGGAATCTCTTATTTAGCTGGCAGCAGTGGTGCTCGCTGTATTGCAGTAGTTCGAGTAATGAAGATTTTTGTGAGGTAAGTGATTTCCGACAGGTGTACTTTAATGTTACTCAGGGCCATTCTTTTGCAGGGATCTTTGATAGTCAGATTGCGTTGCGCTCAAAATATTGTGTGTCAGTTTAAGCACAGTTTTGTATACATTGTTGTTCAAAGGGGGGCGTTTCAGAATACACAGGGCCGAAGGTCAGCCAGCGCTGCCCTTACAACGTTTATCGGGTTTTCAATTATGTCTGTTGAGATGTTCATGGTTCATTATTTCCATTCATCATATTATCGCGCGTTTCTCATCAATCTTCGTTCGTTCATTTTCTAGGGACGTTAACAACATTCTGGCACATTTTTATCATCATTCACTCACTCACTCACTCACTCACTCACTCACTTACTTACGACTATTTGTGCGGGGAGGTTACACTTGGGTCCATTTCCATTTACATTCAATGTTGATAGACGCCTTTTTTTTTTTTTGTTGTTGTTTTGTTGCTGGCAGGTTACAAAGGGCCTCATTTTATGTTGGTTGCAGCAGCGTTTTTCTCCTTCTTCTAGCGTTTTCCCCGCCCCCGCCCCTCCCGCATCCCTCGGTCTCACCACGTTCACTGACAGCCGCGTCTGCGGCTACACCACAACGGCCCCCTCCCGGCAACCCATTCGTTTTCTCTTCTTTTGCACAAAAACAACGCCGCACGCGCCAGCCGAGCGCAGCGCAAGCCACCCACACCGCGCCCCTCCCCGTCTTTATAGCCTCCGCGTCTTGTTTTCTTCGTTTGCCCCCTCCCATCTCCCGAATGCCATGCCATGCCATGCCAGCAGCGTTACGCGTGCCCCTCCCCTGTCCACACACTACCGCGAAACGAACAGCCTTCCGGGCCACATGCAGGGCACGCCCACCGCCATTCCCGGACGCAATTCTCAAAACAACACACACACACACACACACACACACAATGGCTTTGCACACGAACATAGACGGCACGGGCACTGTCGTACATTCTTCCTCAGAACCATCTCAACGAACGTTACGTTACATACACATCCGGGAAAGCAAAGCAACGCAACGCACAATTCAGCCGTCAAAGGTAACGTTCACCACGGCAGACACTTGCCGCCGCGCCGTTACGCGCATTTCAGTGCGGCTACAATACACCTCCGACACGGGAACGTTCCGTTGCTCTACACTGCGTTTCTCCGTTTTGTTTGGTTTTTTTTCCGTTTTCTCTCTCTCTCTCTCTCTCTATATATATATTTGTTTTTTCCCCTCTGTCCTTTCCTCCACCATTCTCTCCTCACGTTCTGCCCAGACATTCGACCGATCAGAGGTTCGTTCACCTTTCGGTAACCGTTCTCAGCGCGACGGTGTACCAACGGTATGACGGTATGACGGTATGACGGGTGTTCAAGACGTCCGGTGTACCGCGCCGATCGACAGTTTCCCAGAGGCGACGGATCGGACCACATCACCGACATACACACAAACACGTGTACGCACATTCGCCAAAGCGACCGTCGTCTTCTAGCGTCGCGCTTACTCTACTGTACTGCACTGGACACGCGAGCATGCATCTTCAATGACGACGTCGGTGTGCGTGCGTCGTACGCACACAAGCAGACACAGTCGGTCAGACACGACTATCGAAATCAGAGTCGGGGGAAAGGTACATATCATCGTGCGTGTCGCCCGTACAATGCAATACACAGTGGTGTGTCTCAATGCGCGTTCACATTTAAACGTCACTCACACGCCTCCACGCTGCATTTACAGACACATTTCACCCTCGCCATATATGGCGTGCAAACCGACCCGCAAACGGCCGTCGTTACACACTGACATTCCCAACAATCGCGTGTCGTTTCCACCCGTCACGTAACTAACCGGCACCTCCATCCAAAGGGCACATCACCGATCGCACTTCCCCCCCCCCCCCTCGCAGACAACGACTTGTGCGCACGTGCCTCCATTCCACGTCACACCGTGGCCGCACCCCGCAACACGCGACACGCGACGCGCCCCATAAACAATCAAATTATTCATCGCATCGGCCACCCCACCCCGTCGCGTCGCAACCAAAGCGGTAGCTATTGCCACCGTCCACCCACTCACACACAAAACAAAACAAAAACAACAACAACAACAATTCCGCCCTTCCCGCAAAGGCCATTTGGTGGCCCTGAAAAGGGCCGTTTTGCCGCTCTCGCAACGGAGGATCTCCTTCCATTCCAGAGCCACCTCCTTACTTGGAGCTCGTGTACTTGGTCACCGCCTTCGTGCCCTCGCTCACGGCGTGCTTGGCCAGCTCGCCAGGCAGCAACAGCCGCACAGCGGTCTGGATCTCGCGGGACGTGATGGTCGAGCGCTTGTTGTAGTGCGCCAGGCGAGACGCCTCGGCCGCGATGCGCTCGAAAATGTCGTTCACGAAGCTGTTCATGATGCTCATCGCCTTCGACGAGATGCCCGTGTCAGGGTGCACCTGCTTCAGCACCTTGTAGATGTAGATGGCATAGCTCTCCTTCCTCTTGCGCTTCTTCTTCTTGTCGCCCTTCGAAATGTTCTTCTGCGCCTTGCCAGCCTTCTTGGCGGCCTTCCCGCTAGTCTTGGGCGGCATCGCAAACAAACAAGAACGTACGGCAGCAACACCAGCAGCAAGCGCTCCGCTCTAGTCAGCGTCTCCCCACACAGTGGCACCCAGCGCGCCCCGCCGCCGCACCTTTACCAGCTCGCCCCGTTGCGGCCGCCGACCAATGGGCCGCGAGCGCAACCGGCCGCCGCACCCGAGAGCATAAAGGACCCCCACCCCTGGCGGCGCCGCCACTCCGCTGCTCGACTCGCTGCGGCTCGCACCGTCCTTCGTCTCGTCTCGTTTTTTTACACCACAGCGCATCGCCATGTCCGGACGCGGAAAGGGAGGCAAAGTCAAGGGCAAGTCAAAGTCCCGCTCAAGCAGGGCCGGGCTCCAGTTCCCGGTCGGCAGAATCCACCGCCTCCTGCGCAAGGGAAACTACGCCGAGCGCGTCGGCGCCGGGGCGCCCGTCTACCTCGCCGCCGTCATGGAGTACCTCGCGGCTGAGGTGCTCGAGCTGGCCGGAAACGCGGCCCGCGACAACAAGAAGACGCGCATCATCCCGCGCCACCTGCAGCTTGCCATCCGCAACGACGAGGAGCTCAACAAGCTCCTGTCGGGCGTCACCATCGCACAGGGTGGTGTCCTGCCCAACATCCAGGCCGTCCTGCTGCCAAAGAAGACCGAGAAGAAGGCCTAAACAGAGAGGCCAGGCAATCGGCACGCGGACCCGCCGCCCAGCAGCGCTGCGTGCTCCCCTGCACGCAACGCGCTTTGCCGGCCCGGCTCGGCTCACAACAATCGGCCCTTTTCAGGGCCACCACACAAACCTACGTCCAAAGCAAAATTTCAGTCGTCCTCGCCGCGCTTTGCTTTACTTTACTTTACTTTAACTTAACTTCACTTCCACAGCCGCCGCCGGCAAGAAGACCATACCAACTGCTACGATTGCAGGGGCAGATATTCTGCGAGGTACCTCGGTGTCACGCCTGACATCGAAGTGTCACATAGGGCAACTTGGCACAAACGCTCACGCCAGGATGCAGATCCTGTACCCCTGTTCCCTCGACCCCGCAACAGGGGTAGCGATACTGGAAATATGCGCGCCCTCTATAGGGGCTATGCAGCCAGGTCGACGATGCATCGCCTACAGAAGGGTCCAAAGCAGAGCGCTCTACGACGGGCCTTACACGTCCCCGCGGCAGACCTGCCTACAACCACCCACAACACGATTCCGCGCCCTGGCAGAAGCGTTCTACGCCACCGCGCGGAATTCAGAAAATGACTATTACGTCTTGACCCTTGGGCAATATGAACACCACAGGGACAGATGTGCAAGACCCGAGTCGCTACTCCAGCAGTAGCACAAACAGAACACATAATCACTCTCAACAAACAGCAACGTCCGAAAAAGCACACTACCAAAGATAAGAACAACACACAGAAAAGAGGAGCAAATGTCCACAGGCGACAATAACCTCCACCAACTCCCCCTCTAACGGTAGAGGACTAAAGGAAAGAGAGAAGAACAACAAGAAGAGCCGCCGCCATCTTGTCGTCCACAGCCCGTGTGGCCACACACACGTTTCTCTTTTGTTTTTCGTTTGCCTCAAGCACCTCCACGCACGCACAGTCGCCTTCCAAACGACAACGACAGCAATAATCACCAACTGTTAAACGAGCGTGTCGACACACCGCCCTCCACTCCCGCGCGCCCCATACAAACGAAACAGCTGATCCGGCCGCCTATGGGCACGCCTTGCCTCGGCAACTCCAACGCCGCCGCAAACACACAGCCAAAACCACGCAAATATTCACCGCCTCTCGCACAACAACAACAACAACAACAACAACAACACACAGCCCGGCGTCTCCATCGATCGATAAACAAAACAAACACACAACGCCCTCTCTCGCGCGCGCGCGCACGCACACACACACACACACACACACACACACACACACACACACACAGCCACAAGACCCGCTTCCTTTCCTTTCTCCCAGTCACGTCACGTCAGTCAAACGCAAACGAAATGAAGAATGAAAGAAACAAGGCAGGCAGGCAACACACGCAGCAACAACACAGACTCTTTCGCACTTTTCAATTTCCGAACAGTGTGGTGGCCCTGAAAAGGGCCGTTTTCGTCTCTCCCACGGCCGCGGGAAGGCCAACGCGGCACAGCACACCGGCTGCGACGCGCCTAACCGCCGAAACCGTACAGGGTGCGCCCCTGCCTCTTCAGGGCGTACACCACGTCCATGGCCGTCACAGTCTTGCGCTTGGCGTGCTCAGTGTACGTCACCGCGTCGCGGATCACGTTCTCCAGGAACACCTTCAGCACTCCGCGGGTCTCCTCGTAGATCAGACCAGAGATGCGCTTCACGCCGCCCCTGCGAGCCAGGCGGCGGATCGCGGGCTTCGTGATGCCCTGGATGTTGTCGCGCAACACCTTGCGGTGCCGCTTGGCGCCACCCTTGCCGAGCCCCTTTCCTCCCTTGCCGCGGCCAGTCATCTCTTCTAAATCCTCAAAAAGCTCAAGGCAAGCAAAGCGTCTGCTGCAGCGGCTGGCTCCTCACCCGGCGCTAGCGAGTCGGCTACGGTCTGCGCCCGGCGCACGCGCCAGCCCCCCTATATAGACTCTGGCCCGCCCTCCCCCCACCACGCGCAACCGAGGGCATATAAGCGCACCACGGTGGCTGGCGCGCGCCCGTGTCGTCAAGGCAGCACCCGACGCAGCACCTCGCTCGCCTCCACGCCGCTCCGCTAACCGCTACCGCTATGGCCCGCACAAAGCAAACGGCCCGCAAGTCCACCGGCGGAAAGGCGCCGCGCAAACAGCTCGCCACCAAGGCGGCGAGGAAGAGCGCGCCCGCCACCGGCGGCGTCAAGAAGCCCCACCGCTACAGGCCGGGCACCGTCGCCCTGCGAGAAATCAGGCGCTACCAGAAGAGCACAGAGCTGCTCATCCGCAAGCTGCCATTCCAGCGCCTAGTGCGCGAGATCGCCCAGGACTTCAAGACCGACCTGCGCTTCCAGAGCTCCGCGGTCATGGCCCTGCAGGAGGCCAGCGAGGCCTACCTCGTCGGCCTCTTCGAAGACACCAACCTGTGCGCAATCCACGCCAAGCGCGTCACCATCATGCCCAAGGACATCCAGCTCGCGCGCCGCATCCGCGGCGAGCGCGCCTAAACACCGCGCCAGCCGCTGGGCACCGCCCACGCACGCAACAAACAAAACGGCCCTTTTAAGGGCCACTAACATCACTCCGTCGCGAGCAAACTTTGTCGGTCGCCTCTCGCCCCACAACCACAGAACCAAAGACAAAACACCACTTCCACTTCCCGTCCGTCCGCCACAGCCGCTCTCCCCTGCCAGCTTGCTGGCGCGCGCAACAATCAACATCATGCCTCCCCGGCGCGGCGCTCAAAGCGCACAATACCCATCGGCCGACGCCGTCAACCACACGGCCGGCCGCCGCTTCGTTTCGAAAAGAAAACGAAACAAAAAGCCAGGCACGTCCAACGCCACCGACCCTTTCCACATCTCAACGTCCCCCGCCCCCGTTGCAAGAACACACACACAAGACAAGACACATCCGAGAAGACGGCAGGCAGGCCAACCAAAGTATTCAAACAACATGACACAAAACCAACCGTCGGCCGGCCGCGACCAAAAAAAAAAAACGGCGACAATCAACCGCAACGACAAAACCGCTACCGCCGCCCGCACCCGCCACCGACCCCCCCCCCGCAATCCAACCACCACGGCACGCAAACAGTATCCACACACGGGCATACAGAAACGCCAGACGACACAACCACACCGCAACACAAACACGACAATCAAAACCTTCCCGACGTGCTTTGATGGCCCTGAGAAGGGCCGTTTTGGGCCGCGCGTCTGTTGCGCGCCACTAGACGACGGGGACGGGGGGTGCGGACGACGGAGTCAACCGCCAACCCTTCCTTTCCCATTCCTCTCTACTTCTTCTTCTTGGGCGAAGCCTTCGCCTTAGACGGCGTCGTCGCCTTCTTCGGGCGCGGCGCCTTCGGCTTCTTCGTCGGAACCTTGGCGGCCTTCTTCGCCTTCGACGGCGACTTGGCCTTGGCCGGCTTGGCAGCAGCCGCCTTCTTCGCACCGGCGGGAGCGGCCGACGCCGCAGACGCCTTCTTGGCGGCGCCCGCCTTCCGACCAGTCGCCGCCTTCACGCCACCAGCCTTCTTTGCGCCGGCCGCACGGGCGCCCTTCTTCTCCTTGCTGGCCGGAGCGGCGCGCTTCTTCTTGGCACCGCCAGCACGAGCCTTGCCGCCCTCAGCCGCCCCGCCGCCGGCGCCGGCAAGCTTGAAAGAGCCGGACGCGCCCTTCCCCTTCGTCTGCACCAGCTCGCCCGCCACCACGGCCGACTTGAGGTACTTCTTGATAAACGGCGCCAGCTTCTCCGCGTCCAGCTTGTAGTGCGCGGCAATGTACTTCTTGATCGCCTGCAGCGACGATCCGCCGCGCTCCTTCAGACTCTTGATGGCGGCCGTCACCATCTCAGAGGTGCGCGGGTGCGCAGGCTTGGCGCGCGGCTTCTTCGCAGACGACGCAGACTTTGCCTTCTTCGTAGTGCCGGTGGCGGCGGGTGCCGCAGCAGTCTCGTTCGTAGCCGCCTGATCTGCCATTTCGACGACGCGCGTTAACACACAGCGAGCAGCGAGAGCGAGAGGAGACACGCAGCGAGCGGAGCGCACAGCAGAGGAATAGCCGCCTCGACGCACAGGCCCAGCCAGTGTCGCGGGCGGGCGCGGACGGCCGAGAGAGCGGCCGCCACTCTGCGCGCCGCCGCGCCGCGCCTCCCGCGCTTGCTACCGCCCAACGTCCGACAGCCTGTGCGGAGCAGCCCCACACCTGCGCCACAACCACCCGCGCCTTTCAAACCACCGAGGATGGGGCTACACACAGCCACACCACAGTCGCCAACCAGTCGCCACGGCAGCGCCGCAAACCACGGCCAAACTGCAGCCACCGCGCGCTACAGCCTGGGTCGGCCCGCCGAGAATCGCCGCCCACGCCCAAATGCCGCCCCCACAGCCCCAGCCGGCGACCGGCCACAATGGCCAAACCTTCGGCAAAAGCCCCGCACCGTCGCCGCGGCAGCCCGGCCAGCGCGGCCGGCGCCACAGCCACACAAGCGGAGGCGTGCGGCGATGACGGCCGTGCAAACGCACCTCCGCCGCCCCATCGCCCTCCCACCGTTTCCCGATCGGCCCGCAGCCGTCGGGCCACGTCCTCCTCCTCTCGCCCGCCAACATTCACAGCCCTTTCGTTCGTTTCCCAACAATTTCAATTGTGCCCGCCGCAAAAACGGGCGCCGCCTGCAAAGCAACATGCTCCGCCGGAGCGCCCCTCGCCGCTTACGAGCCAACCCCTCGCCCGAGGCAAACCCGAAATCCGCAACTACAGACCAACCCAATCTGCCGTCAGCACACACGACAGCCAACATCACGCGTTACGAGTTAGACATTAGGTTCACACGTCTCGGTTAGGTTCGGTGGACGTGGGTTAGGTTAAGGGCACTTGGGTTAGGTTAAGCATTCAAAACACACGTCAGGCGTCAGAGGTTAGGTTAGGTTACGTTACATTAAGGTTAGGTTAGGGGCACCTCGGTTAGGTTAAGGGTCGGTGTTAGGTTAAGCGTCAAACTTAGGTTAAGCATTCAAACACACGTCGGGCGTCAGAGGTTAGGTTAGGTTAGGTTAGGTTAAGGCCACTTGGGTTAGGTTAAGCCTCAAACTTAGGTTAAGCATTCAAACACACGTCGGGCGTCAGGTGGCCGCAGCAGCCGCACCTACCTACCCACCCACCTCACGGCCGGACAGCTTGGCTTACTTGGCGCTGAGGCTGACCTCACCGCACCTCACGCTACGCAACGCTACAGGTTCGGTTCGCTCAGCTTAGGCTTAGAGCTTAAGCGCCCAGGTCGGATTACGACGTTGGTTCACCTTCGGGCGCCACACTTTGGGTGTAAAGGTCGCGTCGGGTCGTCGGCACGCCGCAAAAACAAAAGCGAAGCCACAGGACAACGCCGACAAACGGGCAGCACGACCACGACCAGATACCGAGACACACGGACCACCCACCGGCCAAAGGGCACCAAACAACAAACCAGAGCACCACGTGTCGACCAGAGCAACCCGCCGCTCACGCGACGTGGCTGGCACCGAAGGGCCGCCGCAACTGCGCTTTCCGCGCCGGGCCGGATGCACGTGCGGCAACACCACCACCGCACACAGCCGCTGTTCAACATCAACCAACAACACGCCGCGGTCGCAGCCTCAACGCCAGCACACGTTTGCACCACCATTCACACGCACCGCACAAACAGCTGTCGCCGACAACACAAACACACCGCAACGACGCCGCCGCCCCTACTTGTGCCGGCCACCCACCCCACCGACGGCGCACCTGTCGCCGGCCGGCAGTCGACACGGGAAACGCACACCGCCACTTCGCTCGCGCGCACGCCACCAACCAGTCGTCGTCTCCAAAACAACAAACAAACAAACATAGGGCAGGCAACAAATCGCCTCGCACGAACCGTCCACAAAACTATCAAAGCACAGCCTCTGGCTAACGGCCACGACGCAGCGGCACGCTGCTCCTTTCCCCGCCCCCACTCGATTCACGAAGGCACGCGACACCGCCAACGACGGCCTCGCTTCCCGCAACCGACACCTTTCCGCCACTACGCACAGCCGCACCCGACGCCCGTGCCAACGACACAACTACTGCACTATCCACCGCCGCCTCCCCCTTCCCGTCGTACACACACACAGCCAGCCAGCCAGCCAGCCAGCCAAAACCACACCAACGACCCAAACATGCACGTGCAACGGCACACCCCAACCAGTCAACGTCGACAACCACACGCACGGCTCGAAACCGGCGCCCTTCCACGTTGCCATCAAGCTACACACAAGACACAAGGAACCAACAACAGCAAGCCTGCCCGCCCGCCCCACTCTCACGCCGCAAAAAGCACACCGAAACCGCCAAACGCACATTCCCATCGCACCGACACCGACCGGCTCGCTACCACCACACCTCTCGGCAGCCGTTTCGCAAACATGACACGGCGCGACATGACATCACGACCAACTCTCCTCTCCAGACGCCTTCGGCCGGAGCACAACGCCGCCAATTCGCCACACACACACACACACACACACACACAGTCGACAGGCGCCCGCCCGCCCGCCCTGCACGACGCCGCGCAGCAAAGGCGCCCGCAAACACATACCTCTCCTCTCTCTCGGCCGCCCGACGCGCCAACCGCCACACCGCCAGCCACTCGCAATTGTGCACTGCCGCCAGCCACACGTCCAACACGCCGCGCCGCCTCCGGCCACCCGCCAGGGGGCGCTCACGTCCGCGACAACAGCGCGGCCCGCCGGGCCAAACCGAACCGAGCCGAGCCGCCCGCCGCTGCTCTGCACATCTTCCTGCGCGCATCAACAAAACGAGGCAAGCGAGCACACCCCGTCACAACGCCACATCACGCAAATGCCGTGCCGACCTCTTGTGTCTACCGCCTAAATTGCACTCACTCACCAGCCGCCCCTTCTTCTTCTTCCTACCTATCTATCTGTGCGTCTGTGTCGGTCCGCGCGTGACGCCTCTCAACATCCGCCGTCGCCGTCCCCGTCCCCGTTTCCGCCCCAATGCCATCGTCGCGCCGCCTCCTCCTCCTCCTCCGCCCCTGTCCGGCCCGCACCACACCATACACCGCTGCTTGTCCCGGCCGTTGCCACCAAAGGCGCCTACCGCAAACGCGCCACGCCGCAGCCCCCGTGCGTGCATCTCCGTGCCGACGCTGCCTCTCTGCCCTCCCGCACGCACTCGACCGACCGACATGCACTGCGTCGACGGCCTCGACAACACAGTCTCTGGCTCCGCACTGCGTCTTCCGGTACGCGCGCTGAAACACGTATGTACTCATTACCAGCGATGGCGAGGCACGACACAATCTCTGACCAGAGCGTTTCTTATCGTCGCTAGTCTGCGCCACACGACACTAGTAGCACGTAGCGGGTCGGCAGGAACAGTTGTCATCTATATGTGGCGGGTCGGGAGAGGTAGTAGTCAGTCGACAGTATTAGCGAGTGGACGGTTGTACTGAGCGGGCGGCGGCGTGCTCTTCTCGCGACTCTGGTCTCCGTTCGGGACGATGCATACTGTTATTACAGGTAAGGTAATGAAGCTGCATTGCGCAAATCTAATACTGTATGTCAATTGTAACTATTTTCTTCACAACAAAATGCCCCAATAATACTTTGTTTCCAAACAAACTTTTTTAAAGTACAACCATTCATTTCCATTTAAATAATATTTCCTACGCATTTCCTCCAACAATCAAAATTAAATGTGAGCCGGCATTCATTGCACGACGCTGTGTACAGGTATCTACAGTTAAGAGCACATATAGATGCAGTTT
>NW_026046907.1:5000-10000 GCF_023864275.1 Schistocerca cancellata
GGGGTCCGCCTCGGGACGCACGAACACGCACGAGGCGGTCGCACGCCTTCGGCTCGCCCCACCGGCAGGACGTCCCACGATACATGCCAGTTAAACACCGACGGGCGGTGAACCAACAGCGTGGGACACAAATCCAACTACGAGCTTTTTAACCGCAACAACTTTAATATACGCTATTGGAGCTGGAATTACCGCGGCTGCTGGCACCAGACTTGCCCTCCAATAGATACTCGTTAAAGGATTTAAAGTGTACTCATTCCGATTACGGGGCCTCGGATGAGTCCCGTATCGTTATTTTTCGTCACTACCTCCCCGTGCCGGGAGTGGGTAATTTGCGCGCCTGCTGCCTTCCTTGGATGTGGTAGCCGTTTCTCAGGCTCCCTCTCCGGAATCGAACCCTGATTCCCCGTTACCCGTTACAACCATGGTAGGCGCAGAACCTACCATCGACAGTTGATAAGGCAGACATTTGAAAGATGCGTCGCCGGTACGAGGACCGTGCGATCAGCCCAAAGTTATTCAGAGTCACCAAGGCAAACGGACCGGACGAGCCGACCGATTGGTTTTGATCTAATAAAAGCGTCCCTTCCATCTCTGGTCGGGACTCTGTTTGCATGTATTAGCTCTAGAATTACCACAGTTATCCAAGTAACGTGGGTACGATCTAAGGAACCATAACTGATTTAATGAGCCATTCGCGGTTTCACCTTAATGCGGCTTGTACTGAGACATGCATGGCTTAATCTTTGAGACAAGCATATGACTACTGGCAGGATCAACCAGGGAGCTGCGTCAACTAGAGCTGAGCAGCCGGCCGCCCGGGAGTGTGTCCCAGGGGCCCGCGCGAACACGCAAGCGTCCGCTCAATTATTCTGCAAACAGGAGGAGGCTGAGCTCCCCTGCACAATACACCTCGAAACCCTCTCAGGTCCCGGCGGCGCGCAGCGCCGTCCTAAGTACTTGGTCGGGTTCGAGAGAGGCGCAATCGCCCGGAGTTAGGCGAGTAGACGCTTTAGGTGCGACCACCCGTGCTCCCAACTGAGCTTGCCGCTGCCGACAGAGGCCCGGGAGCGTGCTGTCGTGGCATTGCCGGCGGGAGACAACACGCGCCACCTACGGTGACCGGCAGCTCCAACGCCAGCGCCACAGAAGGGCAAAGGCCCCACGTGGGTGCCGAAGCGAACTCTCCCAGCACAGCGCACGTGCCAACACGTCTGCACAACTGCGATACAAACCACCAGCGAGAACCGCTGGGGCGACCGAGCAGCAGACGGCGTCGCGGCGCCGAGTGCCGGGCGGCGGCGCATCCTCAACGCACACAGTCCTCAATCGGACCAGCACACTGCAGATGTCCACCGCGCTTCGCACCGGGCCGGCGAGGACCCACTTTGGCTGCACGGCGCCGCGCGCAGGGTGCCCCGGCGCGCAGCTGCGCCGCCTGCCGCGTCCGTCGGCCGGCGCGCCTGCCACTGGGCGCCCCCACCAGCCGGCTGTAGCGCGTGCGCCCACGCACCGCGCGGCCAGCACGCCGGGCGGCCCCCCCTCACCGGCCGGGGACAGTCCCACCCACCCACAGCCGCGTATCGCTTCACACCCAGATTCACATTCACGTTCGTTGGTATGGTGGGGACCGCTTCGTAGCTGTACCGATCGTTGCCCTCACAGATGTACCTCCAGCAAGGACAACCGCACCACAACGGGTTACCAGTTGTTCATTTGCGTAACGTCACCAGTAAACGTACACGTCCATCCCCGTTTGCAAAGTCAACTATTATTGCATGCCTGCCTGTCAGGTGTCAAGACACACTACATCCGCTCACATCCACGCAACAAAATGTGCCCGACTAGAGGGCACGTGGAAGGTGCCCCCGTACGTATGCGATGTCCATTGCGCGACCAACTGTCAACCGGCCTCTGTAGCATGTCGCAGATGTGGAACGCGGGGCACCGTGCTATCACATTGTGTGAGAAGAGACTACTACGTCTGCATACACGCGCCACTACATGAACAGACGGCTCATGCTGATCGCCATCCACTGCGTCCATTACTCCCACACGTCTCTATGGCGTACCACACTGCAATGCAGCTGTTATGGGGAGATGACACGTAGCTGTGTACACAACATTCTGAGCGGGTTGCGGTTGGACAATACATTAATGTAACGTGTCATATGCCAATTACAGAGCAGGGTAAGGCACAACTTGGGTTAGGTTAAGGCACAACTTGGGTTAGGTTAAGGCACAACTTGGGTTAGGTTAAGGCACAACTTGGGTTAGGTTAAGGCACAACTTGGGTTAGGTTAAGGCACAACTTGGGTTAGGTTAAGGCACAACTTGGGTTAGGTTAAGGCACAACTTGGGTTAGGTTAAGGCACAACTTGGGTTAGGTTAAGGCACAACTTGGGTTAGGTTAAGGCACAACTTGGGTTAGGTTAAGGCACAACTTGGGTTAGGTTAAGGCACAACTTGGGTTAGGTTAAGGCACAACTTGGGTTAGGTTAAGGCACAACGTGGGTTAGGTTAAGGCACAACGTGGGTTAGGTTAAGGCACAACGTGGGTTAGGTTAAGGCACAATGTGGGTTAGGTTAAGGCACAATGTGGGTTAGGTTAAGGCACAATGTGGGGGTAGATTGCGGTACAAATTGCATTACATTGCGGTGCAAATTGCATTACATTGCGGTGCAAATTGCATTACATTGCGGTGCAAATTGAGTTACATTGCGGTGCAAATTGAGTTACATTGCGGTGCAAATTGAGTTACATTGCGGTGCAAATTGAGTTACATTGCGGTGCAAATTGAGTTACATTGCGGTGCAAATTGAGTTACATTGCGGTGCAAATTGAGTTACATTGCGGTGCAAATTGAGTTACATTGCGGTGCAAATTGAGTTACATTGCGGTGCAAATTGAGTTACATTGCGGTGCAAATTGAGTTACATTGCGGTGCAAATTGCGTTACATTGCGGTGCAAATTGCGTTA
The DNA here is from genome assembly GCF_023864275.1 of Schistocerca cancellata. Taxonomy (NCBI): domain Eukaryota; kingdom Metazoa; phylum Arthropoda; class Insecta; order Orthoptera; family Acrididae; genus Schistocerca; species Schistocerca cancellata. The sequence goes on from NW_026046907.1 coordinate 7,982, forward strand.
CATTGCGGTGCAAATTGCGTTACATTGCGGTGCAAATTGCGTTACATTGCGGTGCAAATTGCGTTACATTGCGGTGCAAATTGCGTTACATTGCGGTGCAAATTGCGTTACATTGCGGTGCAAATTGCGTTACATTGCGGTGCAAATTGCGTTACATTGCGGTGCAAATTGAGGTAGGTTAAGGTGCAACACAGGTTAGGTTAAGGTGCAACATAGGTTAGGTTAAGGTGCAAGATGGGTTAGGTTAAGGTGCAAGATGGGTTAGGTTAAGGTGCAAGATGGGTTAGGTTAAGGTGCAAGATGGGTTAGGTTAAGGTGCAAGATGGGTTAGGTTAAGGTGACATAGGTTAGGTTAAGGTGACATAGGTTAGGTTAAGGTGACATAGGTTAGGTTAAGGTGACATAGGTTAGGTTAAGGTGACATAGGTTAGGTTAAGGTGACATAGGTTAGGTTAAGGTGACATAGGTTAGGTTAAGGTGACATAGGTTAGGTTAAGGTACAAACTGGGTTGTGTTATGGTACACATTGCGTTGTAGTACAGTACACGTTAGGTTTGGGTACGGTACACAATGTGGTATGGGATGGCGTGTTGTGGGGGGGAGGGGGGGGGGGAGGTTCGTTGATATCGACCGTAGGACGTGGATGCCCGAGGCAGCGTCAGTGTGTCAAAGGAGTTATGTCACGTCGGGATGCGCTTTTCGCCAGTGAGAGGGGGCGAGCCGTGTCTGTGGTTGCGGCAGACCTGTGTGTTTCATTCCTGCCAGTGTGTTTGTGCTGTAAGACGAGGCAGTGTGGTGGTGATGGGTGCACCCCTGTGTAGGACATGTGTGGGTGTTGGTGGCTTCTCTGAGCAATTGTGGTTGTCGGACGAGTGGGGTATTCTGTTTTATGATTGGACCTCCCGGTCTGGTTATCATAGCGTAGTTGGTGTACTGTGGCGGATAGGATGCACCGGACGTTGGTCCATGCTGGTGCTTAGTAGTTGTATCTGTGTCTGTTACAGGCAGAGAGTAGTGTGTGATAGAGTGTGTGGCTGACGTGTGGTTCATTTTGTGTGTACGGACGTTCAGCATGTATAGGGGCATTTGCGTATATAATCTATCATAATCTATCTATGTGGGCCTGCATAGTTTACTGAGCAGTGCTGTGAGGTGACTGAACTACGAGTGACGTACTGATTTACAGCGGAATGATTGCCTTGTACCAAAGATGGAGTATCGGCTCTACGACAGCGTTGGCACCGCAGGAAATGGTCTCGTAAAACGGCCCTCCCACCGTCATCGTTGTGAGGGGTAGGGACCGCCTATATTCTGAGAGGAGCCCTGTTTGCCACTGGGCGTGGGGTCTCGCATCCTGCGGTTCAGTGCCCCCAGGGAAGCGCGCGGAGGAGCGGGAATATGGCATATTCGATATAACTCTTCATGAAACGCAAGATATAGGGGCGGATTGCACGTTACGAGTGCGGGAAGAGTCCGCCGTTCATCCGCTGGAGTTGCGATTTGGGCGGTTGGGGTGGGGCACGTGCGGGTGCGGGTGGAGCGATTGTCGGTCGACGACTTCGTGCGACGCAGGCACAGGCGTTGGGGCTCCTGTGGTGGGCAGATGATGCAGGGTTTGTGGGTGGCGTCGGAAAATGGGCACTGTGGGACCTAGCGATGTCGTAGTCGGCGTGGCGTCTCATAGATGGCGGTATCATCGGTGCAGCAGGTCATGTTGCGGGGGACCTGCAGGTGGCGGTATTTTTGTTTGTGGTGCGCTCGACATGGTGGACGTAGTGTCGTCCGATTCGCGTAGATGGAGCTATTGCATGTGGTTTCGTCACATTGTCATAGATGGCGGTGCCGTGTTTTGGAGGTATGGTTGGCGTAGTTTCGTTGGATTCCTGTAGATGGAGGTGTCGTTTCTGGGCCGGATGGCAATGTAGTTTGGTCACATTCCCAAAGATGGCTGTGTTGTGCCTGTGGGCGGCATTGTCAACATCATGCGGTATGGTCTGTTTATTGTGGACGTTGATGGCG
>NW_026046907.1:17500-20035 GCF_023864275.1 Schistocerca cancellata
ACCATAACTGATTTAATGAGCCATTCGCGGTTTCACCTTAATGCGGCTTGTACTGAGACATGCATGGCTTAATCTTTGAGACAAGCATATGACTACTGGCAGGATCAACCAGGGAGCTGCGTCAACTAGAGCTGAGCAGCCGGCCGCCCGGGAGTGTGTCCCAGGGGCCCGCGCGAACACGCAAGCGTCCGCTCAATTATTCTGCAAACAGGAGGAGGCTGAGCTCCCCTGCACAATACACCTCGAAACCCTCTCAGGTCCCGGCGGCGCGCAGCGCCGTCCTAAGTACTTGGTCGGGTTCGAGAGAGGCGCAATCGCCCGGAGTTAGGCGAGTAGACGCTTTAGGTGCGACCACCCGTGCTCCCAACTGAGCTTGCCGCTGCCGACAGAGGCCCGGGAGCGTGCTGTCGTGGCATTGCCGGCGGGAGACAACACGCGCCACCTACGGTGACCGGCAGCTCCAACGCCAGCGCCACAGAAGGGCAAAGGCCCCACGTGGGTGCCGAAGCGAACTCTCCCAGCACAGCGCACGTGCCAACACGTCTGCACAACTGCGATACAAACCACCAGCGAGAACCGCTGGGGCGACCGAGCAGCAGACGGCGTCGCGGCGCCGAGTGCCGGGCGGCGGCGCATCCTCAACGCACACAGTCCTCAATCGGACCAGCACACTGCAGATGTCCACCGCGCTTCGCACCGGGCCGGCGAGGACCCACTTTGGCTGCACGGCGCCGCGCGCAGGGTGCCCCGGCGCGCAGCTGCGCCGCCTGCCGCGTCCGTCGGCCGGCGCGCCTGCCACTGGGCGCCCCCACCAGCCGGCTGTAGCGCGTGCGCCCACGCACCGCGCGGCCAGCACGCCGGGCGGCCCCCCCCTCACCGGCCGGGGACAGTCCCACCCACCCACAGCCGCGTATCGCTTCACACCCAGATTCACATTCACGTTCGTTGGTATGGTGGGGACCGCTTCGTAGCTGTACCGATCGTTGCCCTCACAGATGTACCTCCAGCAAGGACAACCGCACCACAACGGGTTACCAGTTGTTCATTTGCGTAACGTCACCAGTAAACGTACACGTCCATCCCCGTTTGCAAAGTCAACTATTATTGCATGCCTGCCTGTCAGGTGTCAAGACACACTACATCCGCTCACATCCACGCAACAAAATGTGCCCGACTAGAGGGCACGTGGAAGGTGCCCCCGTACGTATGCGATGTCCATTGCGCGACCAACTGTCAACCGGCCTCTGTAGCATGTCGCAGATGTGGAACGCGGGGCACCGTGCTATCACATTGTGTGAGAAGAGACTACTACGTCTGCATACACGCGCCACTACATGAACAGACGGCTCATGCTGATCGCCATCCACTGCGTCCATTACTCCCACACGTCTCTATGGCGTACCACACTGCAATGCAGCTGTTATGGGGAGATGACACGTAGCTGTGTACACAACATTCTGAGCGGGTTGCGGTTGGACAATACATTAATGTAACGTGTCATATGCCAATTACAGAGCAGGGTAAGGCACAACTTGGGTTAGGTTAAGGCACAACTTGGGTTAGGTTAAGGCACAACTTGGGTTAGGTTAAGGCACAACTTGGGTTAGGTTAAGGCACAACTTGGGTTAGGTTAGGCACAACTTGGGTTAGGTTAAGGCACAACTTGGGTTAGGTTAAGGCACAACTTGGGTTAGGTTAAGGCACAACTTGGGTTAGGTTAAGGCACAACTTGGGTTAGGTTAAGGCACAACTTGGGTTAGGTTAAGGCACAACTTGGGTTAGGTTAAGGCACAACTTGGGTTAGGTTAAGGCACAACTTGGGTTAGGTTAAGGCACAACTTGGGTTAGGTTAAGGCACAACGTGGGTTAGGTTAAGGCACAACGTGGGTTAGGTTAAGGCACAACGTGGGTTAGGTTAAGGCACAATGTGGGTTAGGTTAAGGCACAATGTGGGTTAGGTTAAGGCACAATGTGGGGGTAGATTGCGGTACAAATTGCATTACATTGCGGTGCAAATTGCATTACATTGCGGTGCAAATTGCATTACATTGCGGTGCAAATTGAGTTACATTGCGGTGCAAATTGAGTTACATTGCGGTGCAAATTGAGTTACATTGCGGTGCAAATTGAGTTACATTGCGGTGCAAATTGAGTTACATTGCGGTGCAAATTGAGTTACATTGCGGTGCAAATTGAGTTACATTGCGGTGCAAATTGAGTTACATTGCGGTGCAAATTGAGTTACATTGCGGTGCAAATTGAGTTACATTGCGGTGCAAATTGAGTTACATTGCGGTGCAAATTGAGTTACATTGCGGTGCAAATTGAGTTACATTGCGGTGCAAATTGCGTTACATTGCGGTGCAAATTGCGTTACATTGCGGTGCAAATTGCGTTACATTGCGGTGCAAATTGCGTTACATTGCGGTGCAGAATTGCGTTACATTGCGGTGCAAATTGCGTTACATTGCGGTGCAAATTGCGTTACATTGCGGTGCAAATTGCGTTACATTGCGGTGCAAATTGCGTTACATT
>NW_026046908.1:0-30285 GCF_023864275.1 Schistocerca cancellata
GAACAGTGTGGTGGCCCTGAAAAGGGCCGTTTTCGTCTCTCCCACGGCCGCGGGAAGGCCAACGCGGCACAGCACACCGGCTGCGACGCGCCTAACCGCCGAAACCGTACAGGGTGCGCCCCTGCCTCTTCAGGGCGTACACCACGTCCATGGCCGTCACAGTCTTGCGCTTGGCGTGCTCAGTGTACGTCACCGCGTCGCGGATCACGTTCTCCAGGAACACCTTCAGCACTCCGCGGGTCTCCTCGTAGATCAGACCAGAGATGCGCTTCACGCCGCCCCTGCGAGCCAGGCGGCGGATCGCGGGCTTCGTGATGCCCTGGATGTTGTCGCGCAACACCTTGCGGTGCCGCTTGGCGCCACCCTTGCCGAGCCCCTTTCCTCCCTTGCCGCGGCCAGTCATCTCTTCTAAATCCTCAAAAAGCTCAAGGCAAGCAAAGCGTCTGCTGCAGCGGCTGGCTCCTCACCCGGCGCTAGCGAGTCGGCTACGGTCTGCGCCCGGCGCACGCGCCAGCCCCCCTATATAGACTCTGGCCCGCCCTCCCCCCACCACGCGCAACCGAGGGCATATAAGCGCACCACGGTGGCTGGCGCGCGCCCGTGTCGTCAAGGCAGCACCCGACGCAGCACCTCGCTCGCCTCCACGCCGCTCCGCTAACCGCTACCGCTATGGCCCGCACAAAGCAAACGGCCCGCAAGTCCACCGGCGGAAAGGCGCCGCGCAAACAGCTCGCCACCAAGGCGGCGAGGAAGAGCGCGCCCGCCACCGGCGGCGTCAAGAAGCCCCACCGCTACAGGCCGGGCACCGTCGCCCTGCGAGAAATCAGGCGCTACCAGAAGAGCACAGAGCTGCTCATCCGCAAGCTGCCATTCCAGCGCCTAGTGCGCGAGATCGCCCAGGACTTCAAGACCGACCTGCGCTTCCAGAGCTCCGCGGTCATGGCCCTGCAGGAGGCCAGCGAGGCCTACCTCGTCGGCCTCTTCGAAGACACCAACCTGTGCGCAATCCACGCCAAGCGCGTCACCATCATGCCCAAGGACATCCAGCTCGCGCGCCGCATCCGCGGCGAGCGCGCCTAAACACCGCGCCAGCCGCTGGGCACCGCCCACGCACGCAACAAACAAAACGGCCCTTTTAAGGGCCACTAACATCACTCCGTCGCGAGCAAACTTTGTCGGTCGCCTCTCGCCCCACAACCACAGAACCAAAGACAAAACACCACTTCCACTTCCCGTCCGTCCGCCACAGCCGCTCTCCCCTGCCAGCTTGCTGGCGCGCGCAACAATCAACATCATGCCTCCCCGGCGCGGCGCTCAAAGCGCACAATACCCATCGGCCGACGCCGTCAACCACACGGCCGGCCGCCGCTTCGTTTCGAAAAGAAAACGAAACAAAAAGCCAGGCACGTCCAACGCCACCGACCCTTTCCACATCTCAACGTCCCCCGCCCCCGTTGCAAGAACACACACACAAGACAAGACACATCCGAGAAGACGGCAGGCAGGCCAACCAAAGTATTCAAACAACATGACACAAAACCAACCGTCGGCCGGCCGCGACCAAAAAAAAAAAACGGCGACAATCAACCGCAACGACAAAACCGCTACCGCCGCCCGCACCCGCCACCGACCCCCCCCCCGCAATCCAACCACCACGGCACGCAAACAGTATCCACACACGGGCATACAGAAACGCCAGACGACACAACCACACCGCAACACAAACACGACAATCAAAACCTTCCCGACGTGCTTTGATGGCCCTGAGAAGGGCCGTTTTGGGCCGCGCGTCTGTTGCGCGCCACTAGACGACGGGGACGGGGGGTGCGGACGACGGAGTCAACCGCCAACCCTTCCTTTCCCATTCCTCTCTACTTCTTCTTCTTGGGCGAAGCCTTCGCCTTAGACGGCGTCGTCGCCTTCTTCGGGCGCGGCGCCTTCGGCTTCTTCGTCGGAACCTTGGCGGCCTTCTTCGCCTTCGACGGCGACTTGGCCTTGGCCGGCTTGGCAGCAGCCGCCTTCTTCGCACCGGCGGGAGCGGCCGACGCCGCAGACGCCTTCTTGGCGGCGCCCGCCTTCCGACCAGTCGCCGCCTTCACGCCACCAGCCTTCTTTGCGCCGGCCGCACGGGCGCCCTTCTTCTCCTTGCTGGCCGGAGCGGCGCGCTTCTTCTTGGCACCGCCAGCACGAGCCTTGCCGCCCTCAGCCGCCCCGCCGCCGGCGCCGGCAAGCTTGAAAGAGCCGGACGCGCCCTTCCCCTTCGTCTGCACCAGCTCGCCCGCCACCACGGCCGACTTGAGGTACTTCTTGATAAACGGCGCCAGCTTCTCCGCGTCCAGCTTGTAGTGCGCGGCAATGTACTTCTTGATCGCCTGCAGCGACGATCCGCCGCGCTCCTTCAGACTCTTGATGGCGGCCGTCACCATCTCAGAGGTGCGCGGGTGCGCAGGCTTGGCGCGCGGCTTCTTCGCAGACGACGCAGACTTTGCCTTCTTCGTAGTGCCGGTGGCGGCGGGTGCCGCAGCAGTCTCGTTCGTAGCCGCCTGATCTGCCATTTCGACGACGCGCGTTAACACACAGCGAGCAGCGAGAGCGAGAGGAGACACGCAGCGAGCGGAGCGCACAGCAGAGGAATAGCCGCCTCGACGCACAGGCCCAGCCAGTGTCGCGGGCGGGCGCGGACGGCCGAGAGAGCGGCCGCCACTCTGCGCGCCGCCGCGCCGCGCCTCCCGCGCTTGCTACCGCCCAACGTCCGACAGCCTGTGCGGAGCAGCCCCACACCTGCGCCACAACCACCCGCGCCTTTCAAACCACCGAGGATGGGGCTACACACAGCCACACCACAGTCGCCAACCAGTCGCCACGGCAGCGCCGCAAACCACGGCCAAACTGCAGCCACCGCGCGCTACAGCCTGGGTCGGCCCGCCGAGAATCGCCGCCCACGCCCAAATGCCGCCCCCACAGCCCCAGCCGGCGACCGGCCACAATGGCCAAACCTTCGGCAAAAGCCCCGCACCGTCGCCGCGGCAGCCCGGCCAGCGCGGCCGGCGCCACAGCCACACAAGCGGAGGCGTGCGGCGATGACGGCCGTGCAAACGCACCTCCGCCGCCCCATCGCCCTCCCACCGTTTCCCGATCGGCCCGCAGCCGTCGGGCCACGTCCTCCTCCTCTCGCCCGCCAACATTCACAGCCCTTTCGTTCGTTTCCCAACAATTTCAATTGTGCCCGCCGCAAAAACGGGCGCCGCCTGCAAAGCAACATGCTCCGCCGGAGCGCCCCTCGCCGCTTACGAGCCAACCCCTCGCCCGAGGCAAACCCGAAATCCGCAACTACAGACCAACCCAATCTGCCGTCAGCACACACGACAGCCAACATCACGCGTTACGAGTTAGACATTAGGTTCACACGTCTCGGTTAGGTTCGGTGGACGTGGGTTAGGTTAAGGGCACTTGGGTTAGGTTAAGCATTCAAAACACACGTCAGGCGTCAGAGGTTAGGTTAGGTTACGTTACATTAAGGTTAGGTTAGGGGCACCTCGGTTAGGTTAAGGGTCGGTGTTAGGTTAAGCGTCAAACTTAGGTTAAGCATTCAAACACACGTCGGGCGTCAGAGGTTAGGTTAGGTTAGGTTAGGTTAAGGCCACTTGGGTTAGGTTAAGCCTCAAACTTAGGTTAAGCATTCAAACACACGTCGGGCGTCAGGTGGCCGCAGCAGCCGCACCTACCTACCCACCCACCTCACGGCCGGACAGCTTGGCTTACTTGGCGCTGAGGCTGACCTCACCGCACCTCACGCTACGCAACGCTACAGGTTCGGTTCGCTCAGCTTAGGCTTAGAGCTTAAGCGCCCAGGTCGGATTACGACGTTGGTTCACCTTCGGGCGCCACACTTTGGGTGTAAAGGTCGCGTCGGGTCGTCGGCACGCCGCAAAAACAAAAGCGAAGCCACAGGACAACGCCGACAAACGGGCAGCACGACCACGACCAGATACCGAGACACACGGACCACCCACCGGCCAAAGGGCACCAAACAACAAACCAGAGCACCACGTGTCGACCAGAGCAACCCGCCGCTCACGCGACGTGGCTGGCACCGAAGGGCCGCCGCAACTGCGCTTTCCGCGCCGGGCCGGATGCACGTGCGGCAACACCACCACCGCACACAGCCGCTGTTCAACATCAACCAACAACACGCCGCGGTCGCAGCCTCAACGCCAGCACACGTTTGCACCACCATTCACACGCACCGCACAAACAGCTGTCGCCGACAACACAAACACACCGCAACGACGCCGCCGCCCCTACTTGTGCCGGCCACCCACCCCACCGACGGCGCACCTGTCGCCGGCCGGCAGTCGACACGGGAAACGCACACCGCCACTTCGCTCGCGCGCACGCCACCAACCAGTCGTCGTCTCCAAAACAACAAACAAACAAACATAGGGCAGGCAACAAATCGCCTCGCACGAACCGTCCACAAAACTATCAAAGCACAGCCTCTGGCTAACGGCCACGACGCAGCGGCACGCTGCTCCTTTCCCCGCCCCCACTCGATTCACGAAGGCACGCGACACCGCCAACGACGGCCTCGCTTCCCGCAACCGACACCTTTCCGCCACTACGCACAGCCGCACCCGACGCCCGTGCCAACGACACAACTACTGCACTATCCACCGCCGCCTCCCCCTTCCCGTCGTACACACACACAGCCAGCCAGCCAGCCAGCCAGCCAAAACCACACCAACGACCCAAACATGCACGTGCAACGGCACACCCCAACCAGTCAACGTCGACAACCACACGCACGGCTCGAAACCGGCGCCCTTCCACGTTGCCATCAAGCTACACACAAGACACAAGGAACCAACAACAGCAAGCCTGCCCGCCCGCCCCACTCTCACGCCGCAAAAAGCACACCGAAACCGCCAAACGCACATTCCCATCGCACCGACACCGACCGGCTCGCTACCACCACACCTCTCGGCAGCCGTTTCGCAAACATGACACGGCGCGACATGACATCACGACCAACTCTCCTCTCCAGACGCCTTCGGCCGGAGCACAACGCCGCCAATTCGCCACACACACACACACACACACACACACAGTCGACAGGCGCCCGCCCGCCCGCCCTGCACGACGCCGCGCAGCAAAGGCGCCCGCAAACACATACCTCTCCTCTCTCTCGGCCGCCCGACGCGCCAACCGCCACACCGCCAGCCACTCGCAATTGTGCACTGCCGCCAGCCACACGTCCAACACGCCGCGCCGCCTCCGGCCACCCGCCAGGGGGCGCTCACGTCCGCGACAACAGCGCGGCCCGCCGGGCCAAACCGAACCGAGCCGAGCCGCCCGCCGCTGCTCTGCACATCTTCCTGCGCGCATCAACAAAACGAGGCAAGCGAGCACACCCCGTCACAACGCCACATCACGCAAATGCCGTGCCGACCTCTTGTGTCTACCGCCTAAATTGCACTCACTCACCAGCCGCCCCTTCTTCTTCTTCCTACCTATCTATCTGTGCGTCTGTGTCGGTCCGCGCGTGACGCCTCTCAACATCCGCCGTCGCCGTCCCCGTCCCCGTTTCCGCCCCAATGCCATCGTCGCGCCGCCTCCTCCTCCTCCTCCGCCCCTGTCCGGCCCGCACCACACCATACACCGCTGCTTGTCCCGGCCGTTGCCACCAAAGGCGCCTACCGCAAACGCGCCACGCCGCAGCCCCCGTGCGTGCATCTCCGTGCCGACGCTGCCTCTCTGCCCTCCCGCACGCACTCGACCGACCGACATGCACTGCGTCGACGGCCTCGACAACACAGTCTCTGGCTCCGCACTGCGTCTTCCGGTACGCGCGCTGAAACACGTATGTACTCATTACCAGCGATGGCGAGGCACGACACAATCTCTGACCAGAGCGTTTCTTATCGTCGCTAGTCTGCGCCACACGACACTAGTAGCACGTAGCGGGTCGGCAGGAACAGTTGTCATCTATATGTGGCGGGTCGGGAGAGGTAGTAGTCAGTCGACAGTATTAGCGAGTGGACGGTTGTACTGAGCGGGCGGCGGCGTGCTCTTCTCGCGACTCTGGTCTCCGTTCGGGACGATGCATACTGTTATTACAGGTAAGGTAATGAAGCTGCATTGCGCAAATCTAATACTGTATGTCAATTGTAACTATTTTCTTCACAACAAAATGCCCCAATAATACTTTGTTTCCAAACAAACTTTTTTAAAGTACAACCATTCATTTCCATTTAAATAATATTTCCTACGCATTTCCTCCAACAATCAAAATTAAATGTGAGCCGGCATTCATTGCACGACGCTGTGTACAGGTATCTACAGTTAAGAGCACATATAGATGCAGTTTGTTTTTTCTCTTTTGTCTTTTTTGTTTTTTTTTTTTTTTTTTTTTGACGTAACGATCTTTTGCTCTTTTTATTCTAATTTGTACGTACGCTGTTTGTTTAGATTTTTATATTGGTAATGCCACGTAGCGCTCCGCGTGAAAATCACTGCCTGTGCTGTGTGCAGTCTGTGGCTAGTTTGCATTGTTGTTGTCATGAACTGCTATAGCTGGATGTGAACAGCGCGTAGCGTTGCGCAGTTAGGGGTGAGCCGCCAGCACTGGTGCATGTGAGGACAGAGATGGCGGACGTTTCAAATTACATATATTATGACTGGTGATGATATTAAGGGTAAATACATTGTTTGTTGTTCTCTATTAAACATCTTTACTTTGCTAACTATCCCTATCGGTAGTTAGTGCCCTCCGTAGTTTGGAATCTCTTATTTAGCTGGCAGCAGTGGTGCTCGCTGTATTGCAGTAGTTCGAGTAATGAAGATTTTTGTGAGGTAAGTGATTTCCGACAGGTGTACTTTAATGTTACTCAGGGCCATTCTTTTGCAGGGATCTTTGATAGTCAGATTGCGTTGCGCTCAAAATATTGTGTGTCAGTTTAAGCACAGTTTTGTATACATTGTTGTTCAAAGGGGGGCGTTTCAGAATACACAGGGCCGAAGGTCAGCCAGCGCTGCCCTTACAACGTTTATCGGGTTTTCAATTATGTCTGTTGAGATGTTCATGGTTCATTATTTCCATTCATCATATTATCGCGCGTTTCTCATCAATCTTCGTTCGTTCATTTTCTAGGGACGTTAACAACATTCTGGCACATTTTTATCATCATTCACTCACTCACTCACTCACTCACTCACTCACTTACTTACGACTATTTGTGCGGGGAGGTTACACTTGGGTCCATTTCCATTTACATTCAATGTTGATAGACGCCTTTTTTTTTTTTTGTTGTTGTTTTGTTGCTGGCAGGTTACAAAGGGCCTCATTTTATGTTGGTTGCAGCAGCGTTTTTCTCCTTCTTCTAGCGTTTTCCCCGCCCCCGCCCCTCCCGCATCCCTCGGTCTCACCACGTTCACTGACAGCCGCGTCTGCGGCTACACCACAACGGCCCCCTCCCGGCAACCCATTCGTTTTCTCTTCTTTTGCACAAAAACAACGCCGCACGCGCCAGCCGAGCGCAGCGCAAGCCACCCACACCGCGCCCCTCCCCGTCTTTATAGCCTCCGCGTCTTGTTTTCTTCGTTTGCCCCCTCCCATCTCCCGAATGCCATGCCATGCCATGCCAGCAGCGTTACGCGTGCCCCTCCCCTGTCCACACACTACCGCGAAACGAACAGCCTTCCGGGCCACATGCAGGGCACGCCCACCGCCATTCCCGGACGCAATTCTCAAAACAACACACACACACACACACACACACACAATGGCTTTGCACACGAACATAGACGGCACGGGCACTGTCGTACATTCTTCCTCAGAACCATCTCAACGAACGTTACGTTACATACACATCCGGGAAAGCAAAGCAACGCAACGCACAATTCAGCCGTCAAAGGTAACGTTCACCACGGCAGACACTTGCCGCCGCGCCGTTACGCGCATTTCAGTGCGGCTACAATACACCTCCGACACGGGAACGTTCCGTTGCTCTACACTGCGTTTCTCCGTTTTGTTTGGTTTTTTTTCCGTTTTCTCTCTCTCTCTCTCTCTCTCTCTATATATATATTTGTTTTTTCCCCTCTGTCCTTTCCTCCACCATTCTCTCCTCACGTTCTGCCCAGACATTCGACCGATCAGAGGTTCGTTCACCTTTCGGTAACCGTTCTCAGCGCGACGGTGTACCAACGGTATGACGGTATGACGGTATGACGGGTGTTCAAGACGTCCGGTGTACCGCGCCGATCGACAGTTTCCCAGAGGCGACGGATCGGACCACATCACCGACATACACACAAACACGTGTACGCACATTCGCCAAAGCGACCGTCGTCTTCTAGCGTCGCGCTTACTCTACTGTACTGCACTGGACACGCGAGCATGCATCTTCAATGACGACGTCGGTGTGCGTGCGTCGTACGCACACAAGCAGACACAGTCGGTCAGACACGACTATCGAAATCAGAGTCGGGGGAAAGGTACATATCATCGTGCGTGTCGCCCGTACAATGCAATACACAGTGGTGTGTCTCAATGCGCGTTCACATTTAAACGTCACTCACACGCCTCCACGCTGCATTTACAGACACATTTCACCCTCGCCATATATGGCGTGCAAACCGACCCGCAAACGGCCGTCGTTACACACTGACATTCCCAACAATCGCGTGTCGTTTCCACCCGTCACGTAACTAACCGGCACCTCCATCCAAAGGGCACATCACCGATCGCACTTCCCCCCCCCCCCTCGCAGACAACGACTTGTGCGCACGTGCCTCCATTCCACGTCACACCGTGGCCGCACCCCGCAACACGCGACACGCGACGCGCCCCATAAACAATCAAATTATTCATCGCATCGGCCACCCCACCCCGTCGCGTCGCAACCAAAGCGGTAGCTATTGCCACCGTCCACCCACTCACACACAAAACAAAACAAAAACAACAACAACAACAATTCCGCCCTTCCCGCAAAGGCCATTTGGTGGCCCTGAAAAGGGCCGTTTTGCCGCTCTCGCAACGGAGGATCTCCTTCCATTCCAGAGCCACCTCCTTACTTGGAGCTCGTGTACTTGGTCACCGCCTTCGTGCCCTCGCTCACGGCGTGCTTGGCCAGCTCGCCAGGCAGCAACAGCCGCACAGCGGTCTGGATCTCGCGGGACGTGATGGTCGAGCGCTTGTTGTAGTGCGCCAGGCGAGACGCCTCGGCCGCGATGCGCTCGAAAATGTCGTTCACGAAGCTGTTCATGATGCTCATCGCCTTCGACGAGATGCCCGTGTCAGGGTGCACCTGCTTCAGCACCTTGTAGATGTAGATGGCATAGCTCTCCTTCCTCTTGCGCTTCTTCTTCTTGTCGCCCTTCGAAATGTTCTTCTGCGCCTTGCCAGCCTTCTTGGCGGCCTTCCCGCTAGTCTTGGGCGGCATCGCAAACAAACAAGAACGTACGGCAGCAACACCAGCAGCAAGCGCTCCGCTCTAGTCAGCGTCTCCCCACACAGTGGCACCCAGCGCGCCCCGCCGCCGCACCTTTACCAGCTCGCCCCGTTGCGGCCGCCGACCAATGGGCCGCGAGCGCAACCGGCCGCCGCACCCGAGAGCATAAAGGACCCCCACCCCTGGCGGCGCCGCCACTCCGCTGCTCGACTCGCTGCGGCTCGCACCGTCCTTCGTCTCGTCTCGTTTTTTTACACCACAGCGCATCGCCATGTCCGGACGCGGAAAGGGAGGCAAAGTCAAGGGCAAGTCAAAGTCCCGCTCAAGCAGGGCCGGGCTCCAGTTCCCGGTCGGCAGAATCCACCGCCTCCTGCGCAAGGGAAACTACGCCGAGCGCGTCGGCGCCGGGGCGCCCGTCTACCTCGCCGCCGTCATGGAGTACCTCGCGGCTGAGGTGCTCGAGCTGGCCGGAAACGCGGCCCGCGACAACAAGAAGACGCGCATCATCCCGCGCCACCTGCAGCTTGCCATCCGCAACGACGAGGAGCTCAACAAGCTCCTGTCGGGCGTCACCATCGCACAGGGTGGTGTCCTGCCCAACATCCAGGCCGTCCTGCTGCCAAAGAAGACCGAGAAGAAGGCCTAAACAGAGAGGCCAGGCAATCGGCACGCGGACCCGCCGCCCAGCAGCGCTGCGTGCTCCCCTGCACGCAACGCGCTTTGCCGGCCCGGCTCGGCTCACAACAATCGGCCCTTTTCAGGGCCACCACACAAACCTACGTCCAAAGCAAAATTTCAGTCGTCCTCGCCGCGCTTTGCTTTACTTTACTTTACTTTAACTTAACTTCACTTCCACAGCCGCCGCCGGCAAGAAGACCATACCAACTGCTACGATTGCAGGGGCAGATATTCTGCGAGGTACCTCGGTGTCACGCCTGACATCGAAGTGTCACATAGGGCAACTTGGCACAAACGCTCACGCCAGGATGCAGATCCTGTACCCCTGTTCCCTCGACCCCGCAACAGGGGTAGCGATACTGGAAATATGCGCGCCCTCTATAGGGGCTATGCAGCCAGGTCGACGATGCATCGCCTACAGAAGGGTCCAAAGCAGAGCGCTCTACGACGGGCCTTACACGTCCCCGCGGCAGACCTGCCTACAACCACCCACAACACGATTCCGCGCCCTGGCAGAAGCGTTCTACGCCACCGCGCGGAATTCAGAAAATGACTATTACGTCTTGACCCTTGGGCAATATGAACACCACAGGGACAGATGTGCAAGACCCGAGTCGCTACTCCAGCAGTAGCACAAACAGAACACATAATCACTCTCAACAAACAGCAACGTCCGAAAAAGCACACTACCAAAGATAAGAACAACACACAGAAAAGAGGAGCAAATGTCCACAGGCGACAATAACCTCCACCAACTCCCCCTCTAACGGTAGAGGACTAAAGGAAAGAGAGAAGAACAACAAGAAGAGCCGCCGCCATCTTGTCGTCCACAGCCCGTGTGGCCACACACACGTTTCTCTTTTGTTTTTCGTTTGCCTCAAGCACCTCCACGCACGCACAGTCGCCTTCCAAACGACAACGACAGCAATAATCACCAACTGTTAAACGAGCGTGTCGACACACCGCCCTCCACTCCCGCGCGCCCCATACAAACGAAACAGCTGATCCGGCCGCCTATGGGCACGCCTTGCCTCGGCAACTCCAACGCCGCCGCAAACACACAGCCAAAACCACGCAAATATTCACCGCCTCTCGCACAACAACAACAACAACAACAACAACAACACACAGCCCGGCGTCTCCATCGATCGATAAACAAAACAAACACACAACGCCCTCTCTCGCGCGCGCGCGCACGCACACACACACACACACACACACACACACACACACACACACACAGCCACAAGACCCGCTTCCTTTCCTTTCTCCCAGTCACGTCACGTCAGTCAAACGCAAACGAAATGAAGAATGAAAGAAACAAGGCAGGCAGGCAACACACGCAGCAACAACACAGACTCTTTCGCACTTTTCAATTTCCGAACAGTGTGGTGGCCCTGAAAAGGGCCGTTTTCGTCTCTCCCACGGCCGCGGGAAGGCCAACGCGGCACAGCACACCGGCTGCGACGCGCCTAACCGCCGAAACCGTACAGGGTGCGCCCCTGCCTCTTCAGGGCGTACACCACGTCCATGGCCGTCACAGTCTTGCGCTTGGCGTGCTCAGTGTACGTCACCGCGTCGCGGATCACGTTCTCCAGGAACACCTTCAGCACTCCGCGGGTCTCCTCGTAGATCAGACCAGAGATGCGCTTCACGCCGCCCCTGCGAGCCAGGCGGCGGATCGCGGGCTTCGTGATGCCCTGGATGTTGTCGCGCAACACCTTGCGGTGCCGCTTGGCGCCACCCTTGCCGAGCCCCTTTCCTCCCTTGCCGCGGCCAGTCATCTCTTCTAAATCCTCAAAAAGCTCAAGGCAAGCAAAGCGTCTGCTGCAGCGGCTGGCTCCTCACCCGGCGCTAGCGAGTCGGCTACGGTCTGCGCCCGGCGCACGCGCCAGCCCCCCTATATAGACTCTGGCCCGCCCTCCCCCCACCACGCGCAACCGAGGGCATATAAGCGCACCACGGTGGCTGGCGCGCGCCCGTGTCGTCAAGGCAGCACCCGACGCAGCACCTCGCTCGCCTCCACGCCGCTCCGCTAACCGCTACCGCTATGGCCCGCACAAAGCAAACGGCCCGCAAGTCCACCGGCGGAAAGGCGCCGCGCAAACAGCTCGCCACCAAGGCGGCGAGGAAGAGCGCGCCCGCCACCGGCGGCGTCAAGAAGCCCCACCGCTACAGGCCGGGCACCGTCGCCCTGCGAGAAATCAGGCGCTACCAGAAGAGCACAGAGCTGCTCATCCGCAAGCTGCCATTCCAGCGCCTAGTGCGCGAGATCGCCCAGGACTTCAAGACCGACCTGCGCTTCCAGAGCTCCGCGGTCATGGCCCTGCAGGAGGCCAGCGAGGCCTACCTCGTCGGCCTCTTCGAAGACACCAACCTGTGCGCAATCCACGCCAAGCGCGTCACCATCATGCCCAAGGACATCCAGCTCGCGCGCCGCATCCGCGGCGAGCGCGCCTAAACACCGCGCCAGCCGCTGGGCACCGCCCACGCACGCAACAAACAAAACGGCCCTTTTAAGGGCCACTAACATCACTCCGTCGCGAGCAAACTTTGTCGGTCGCCTCTCGCCCCACAACCACAGAACCAAAGACAAAACACCACTTCCACTTCCCGTCCGTCCGCCACAGCCGCTCTCCCCTGCCAGCTTGCTGGCGCGCGCAACAATCAACATCATGCCTCCCCGGCGCGGCGCTCAAAGCGCACAATACCCATCGGCCGACGCCGTCAACCACACGGCCGGCCGCCGCTTCGTTTCGAAAAGAAAACGAAACAAAAAGCCAGGCACGTCCAACGCCACCGACCCTTTCCACATCTCAACGTCCCCCGCCCCCGTTGCAAGAACACACACACAAGACAAGACACATCCGAGAAGACGGCAGGCAGGCCAACCAAAGTATTCAAACAACATGACACAAAACCAACCGTCGGCCGGCCGCGACCAAAAAAAAAAAACGGCGACAATCAACCGCAACGACAAAACCGCTACCGCCGCCCGCACCCGCCACCGACCCCCCCCCCGCAATCCAACCACCACGGCACGCAAACAGTATCCACACACGGGCATACAGAAACGCCAGACGACACAACCACACCGCAACACAAACACGACAATCAAAACCTTCCCGACGTGCTTTGATGGCCCTGAGAAGGGCCGTTTTGGGCCGCGCGTCTGTTGCGCGCCACTAGACGACGGGGACGGGGGGTGCGGACGACGGAGTCAACCGCCAACCCTTCCTTTCCCATTCCTCTCTACTTCTTCTTCTTGGGCGAAGCCTTCGCCTTAGACGGCGTCGTCGCCTTCTTCGGGCGCGGCGCCTTCGGCTTCTTCGTCGGAACCTTGGCGGCCTTCTTCGCCTTCGACGGCGACTTGGCCTTGGCCGGCTTGGCAGCAGCCGCCTTCTTCGCACCGGCGGGAGCGGCCGACGCCGCAGACGCCTTCTTGGCGGCGCCCGCCTTCCGACCAGTCGCCGCCTTCACGCCACCAGCCTTCTTTGCGCCGGCCGCACGGGCGCCCTTCTTCTCCTTGCTGGCCGGAGCGGCGCGCTTCTTCTTGGCACCGCCAGCACGAGCCTTGCCGCCCTCAGCCGCCCCGCCGCCGGCGCCGGCAAGCTTGAAAGAGCCGGACGCGCCCTTCCCCTTCGTCTGCACCAGCTCGCCCGCCACCACGGCCGACTTGAGGTACTTCTTGATAAACGGCGCCAGCTTCTCCGCGTCCAGCTTGTAGTGCGCGGCAATGTACTTCTTGATCGCCTGCAGCGACGATCCGCCGCGCTCCTTCAGACTCTTGATGGCGGCCGTCACCATCTCAGAGGTGCGCGGGTGCGCAGGCTTGGCGCGCGGCTTCTTCGCAGACGACGCAGACTTTGCCTTCTTCGTAGTGCCGGTGGCGGCGGGTGCCGCAGCAGTCTCGTTCGTAGCCGCCTGATCTGCCATTTCGACGACGCGCGTTAACACACAGCGAGCAGCGAGAGCGAGAGGAGACACGCAGCGAGCGGAGCGCACAGCAGAGGAATAGCCGCCTCGACGCTTTTTTTTTTTTTTTTTTTTTTTTTTTTTTTTTTTTTTTTTTTTTTTTTTGGTGTGTTGTGCGATGGCAAGGGTACTACCTCCGGAGGAGGTTGGCCCCTCAAGTGTGTGAGGTAGGTTTGCTCAGTGGGGACACCATTTATTTAACACAAATGGGACACCTTGTTTTCGTTGGTGAGCCTTTGGGCGCAGTATATCGGTCCTTTAGACCCACATTCTTGGTATTTTTATATTTTGTTGAAGCTTCGTTTTTCTGATTGACCTGTTCTGTTGATTTTTACCTCTCTTAGTTGTCTTGCAGGATGGAGAGTGGCACTCTTATCTTTTGCCAGTGGGCTGGTTGTACCGTTGCTAGATCCTGTAATTGTTGCGTGGTAGGTCTGAGCCTTTGAATTTTCTCTATTAGTCTTCTTGTTGTGGTGATGATTTGAGTGTCGACGGTTGGCATATTAAGTTCTTCATGTATGCGATTTGTTCTTGTCCACCATGGCGCATTTAGGATTAGCTTGAGGCATCTGTTTTGTAATGTTTGTAGTGGTTTCCTATTTGTTCTGCTTGTTATGCCCCACGACGAGCAGCCGTAGAGCATCATGGTCCTCGACGCACAGGCCCAGCCAGTGTCGCGGGCGGGCGCGGACGGCCGAGAGAGCGGCCGCCACTCTGCGCGCCGCCGCGCCGCGCCTCCCGCGCTTGCTACCGCCCAACGTCCGACAGCCTGTGCGGAGCAGCCCCACACCTGCGCCACAACCACCCGCGCCTTTCAAACCACCGAGGATGGGGCTACACACAGCCACACCACAGTCGCCAACCAGTCGCCACGGCAGCGCCGCAAACCACGGCCAAACTGCAGCCACCGCGCGCTACAGCCTGGGTCGGCCCGCCGAGAATCGCCGCCCACGCCCAAATGCCGCCCCCACAGCCCCAGCCGGCGACCGGCCACAATGGCCAAACCTTCGGCAAAAGCCCCGCACCGTCGCCGCGGCAGCCCGGCCAGCGCGGCCGGCGCCACAGCCACACAAGCGGAGGCGTGCGGCGATGACGGCCGTGCAAACGCACCTCCGCCGCCCCATCGCCCTCCCACCGTTTCCCGATCGGCCCGCAGCCGTCGGGCCACGTCCTCCTCCTCTCGCCCGCCAACATTCACAGCCCTTTCGTTCGTTTCCCAACAATTTCAATTGTGCCCGCCGCAAAAACGGGCGCCGCCTGCAAAGCAACATGCTCCGCCGGAGCGCCCCTCGCCGCTTACGAGCCAACCCCTCGCCCGAGGCAAACCCGAAATCCGCAACTACAGACCAACCCAATCTGCCGTCAGCACACACGACAGCCAACATCACGCGTTACGAGTTAGACATTAGGTTCACACGTCTCGGTTAGGTTCGGTGGACGTGGGTTAGGTTAAGGGCACTTGGGTTAGGTTAAGCATTCAAAACACACGTCAGGCGTCAGAGGTTAGGTTAGGTTACGTTACATTAAGGTTAGGTTAGGGGCACCTCGGTTAGGTTAAGGGTCGGTGTTAGGTTAAGCGTCAAACTTAGGTTAAGCATTCAAACACACGTCGGGCGTCAGAGGTTAGGTTAGGTTAGGTTAGGTTAAGGCCACTTGGGTTAGGTTAAGCCTCAAACTTAGGTTAAGCATTCAAACACACGTCGGGCGTCAGGTGGCCGCAGCAGCCGCACCTACCTACCCACCCACCTCACGGCCGGACAGCTTGGCTTACTTGGCGCTGAGGCTGACCTCACCGCACCTCACGCTACGCAACGCTACAGGTTCGGTTCGCTCAGCTTAGGCTTAGAGCTTAAGCGCCCAGGTCGGATTACGACGTTGGTTCACCTTCGGGCGCCACACTTTGGGTGTAAAGGTCGCGTCGGGTCGTCGGCACGCCGCAAAAACAAAAGCGAAGCCACAGGACAACGCCGACAAACGGGCAGCACGACCACGACCAGATACCGAGACACACGGACCACCCACCGGCCAAAGGGCACCAAACAACAAACCAGAGCACCACGTGTCGACCAGAGCAACCCGCCGCTCACGCGACGTGGCTGGCACCGAAGGGCCGCCGCAACTGCGCTTTCCGCGCCGGGCCGGATGCACGTGCGGCAACACCACCACCGCACACAGCCGCTGTTCAACATCAACCAACAACACGCCGCGGTCGCAGCCTCAACGCCAGCACACGTTTGCACCACCATTCACACGCACCGCACAAACAGCTGTCGCCGACAACACAAACACACCGCAACGACGCCGCCGCCCCTACTTGTGCCGGCCACCCACCCCACCGACGGCGCACCTGTCGCCGGCCGGCAGTCGACACGGGAAACGCACACCGCCACTTCGCTCGCGCGCACGCCACCAACCAGTCGTCGTCTCCAAAACAACAAACAAACAAACATAGGGCAGGCAACAAATCGCCTCGCACGAACCGTCCACAAAACTATCAAAGCACAGCCTCTGGCTAACGGCCACGACGCAGCGGCACGCTGCTCCTTTCCCCGCCCCCACTCGATTCACGAAGGCACGCGACACCGCCAACGACGGCCTCGCTTCCCGCAACCGACACCTTTCCGCCACTACGCACAGCCGCACCCGACGCCCGTGCCAACGACACAACTACTGCACTATCCACCGCCGCCTCCCCCTTCCCGTCGTACACACACACAGCCAGCCAGCCAGCCAGCCAGCCAAAACCACACCAACGACCCAAACATGCACGTGCAACGGCACACCCCAACCAGTCAACGTCGACAACCACACGCACGGCTCGAAACCGGCGCCCTTCCACGTTGCCATCAAGCTACACACAAGACACAAGGAACCAACAACAGCAAGCCTGCCCGCCCGCCCCACTCTCACGCCGCAAAAAGCACACCGAAACCGCCAAACGCACATTCCCATCGCACCGACACCGACCGGCTCGCTACCACCACACCTCTCGGCAGCCGTTTCGCAAACATGACACGGCGCGACATGACATCACGACCAACTCTCCTCTCCAGACGCCTTCGGCCGGAGCACAACGCCGCCAATTCGCCACACACACACACACACACACACACACAGTCGACAGGCGCCCGCCCGCCCGCCCTGCACGACGCCGCGCAGCAAAGGCGCCCGCAAACACATACCTCTCCTCTCTCTCGGCCGCCCGACGCGCCAACCGCCACACCGCCAGCCACTCGCAATTGTGCACTGCCGCCAGCCACACGTCCAACACGCCGCGCCGCCTCCGGCCACCCGCCAGGGGGCGCTCACGTCCGCGACAACAGCGCGGCCCGCCGGGCCAAACCGAACCGAGCCGAGCCGCCCGCCGCTGCTCTGCACATCTTCCTGCGCGCATCAACAAAACGAGGCAAGCGAGCACACCCCGTCACAACGCCACATCACGCAAATGCCGTGCCGACCTCTTGTGTCTACCGCCTAAATTGCACTCACTCACCAGCCGCCCCTTCTTCTTCTTCCTACCTATCTATCTGTGCGTCTGTGTCGGTCCGCGCGTGACGCCTCTCAACATCCGCCGTCGCCGTCCCCGTCCCCGTTTCCGCCCCAATGCCATCGTCGCGCCGCCTCCTCCTCCTCCTCCGCCCCTGTCCGGCCCGCACCACACCATACACCGCTGCTTGTCCCGGCCGTTGCCACCAAAGGCGCCTACCGCAAACGCGCCACGCCGCAGCCCCCGTGCGTGCATCTCCGTGCCGACGCTGCCTCTCTGCCCTCCCGCACGCACTCGACCGACCGACATGCACTGCGTCGACGGCCTCGACAACACAGTCTCTGGCTCCGCACTGCGTCTTCCGGTACGCGCGCTGAAACACGTATGTACTCATTACCAGCGATGGCGAGGCACGACACAATCTCTGACCAGAGCGTTTCTTATCGTCGCTAGTCTGCGCCACACGACACTAGTAGCACGTAGCGGGTCGGCAGGAACAGTTGTCATCTATATGTGGCGGGTCGGGAGAGGTAGTAGTCAGTCGACAGTATTAGCGAGTGGACGGTTGTACTGAGCGGGCGGCGGCGTGCTCTTCTCGCGACTCTGGTCTCCGTTCGGGACGATGCATACTGTTATTACAGGTAAGGTAATGAAGCTGCATTGCGCAAATCTAATACTGTATGTCAATTGTAACTATTTTCTTCACAACAAAATGCCCCAATAATACTTTGTTTCCAAACAAACTTTTTTAAAGTACAACCATTCATTTCCATTTAAATAATATTTCCTACGCATTTCCTCCAACAATCAAAATTAAATGTGAGCCGGCATTCATTGCACGACGCTGTGTACAGGTATCTACAGTTAAGAGCACATATAGATGCAGTTTGTTTTTTCTCTTTTGTCTTTTTTGTTTTTTTTTTTTTTTTTTTTGACGTAACGATCTTTTGCTCTTTTTATTCTAATTTGTACGTACGCTGTTTGTTTAGATTTTTATATTGGTAATGCCACGTAGCGCTCCGCGTGAAAATCACTGCCTGTGCTGTGTGCAGTCTGTGGCTAGTTTGCATTGTTGTTGTCATGAACTGCTATAGCTGGATGTGAACAGCGCGTAGCGTTGCGCAGTTAGGGGTGAGCCGCCAGCACTGGTGCATGTGAGGACAGAGATGGCGGACGTTTCAAATTACATATATTATGACTGGTGATGATATTAAGGGTAAATACATTGTTTGTTGTTCTCTATTAAACATCTTTACTTTGCTAACTATCCCTATCGGTAGTTAGTGCCCTCCGTAGTTTGGAATCTCTTATTTAGCTGGCAGCAGTGGTGCTCGCTGTATTGCAGTAGTTCGAGTAATGAAGATTTTTGTGAGGTAAGTGATTTCCGACAGGTGTACTTTAATGTTACTCAGGGCCATTCTTTTGCAGGGATCTTTGATAGTCAGATTGCGTTGCGCTCAAAATATTGTGTGTCAGTTTAAGCACAGTTTTGTATACATTGTTGTTCAAAGGGGGGCGTTTCAGAATACACAGGGCCGAAGGTCAGCCAGCGCTGCCCTTACAACGTTTATCGGGTTTTCAATTATGTCTGTTGAGATGTTCATGGTTCATTATTTCCATTCATCATATTATCGCGCGTTTCTCATCAATCTTCGTTCGTTCATTTTCTAGGGACGTTAACAACATTCTGGCACATTTTTATCATCATTCACTCACTCACTCACTCACTCACTCACTCACTTACTTACGACTATTTGTGCGGGGAGGTTACACTTGGGTCCATTTCCATTTACATTCAATGTTGATAGACGCCTTTTTTTTTTTTTGTTGTTGTTTTGTTGCTGGCAGGTTACAAAGGGCCTCATTTTATGTTGGTTGCAGCAGCGTTTTTCTCCTTCTTCTAGCGTTTTCCCCGCCCCCGCCCCTCCCGCATCCCTCGGTCTCACCACGTTCACTGACAGCCGCGTCTGCGGCTACACCACAACGGCCCCCTCCCGGCAACCCATTCGTTTTCTCTTCTTTTGCACAAAAACAACGCCGCACGCGCCAGCCGAGCGCAGCGCAAGCCACCCACACCGCGCCCCTCCCCGTCTTTATAGCCTCCGCGTCTTGTTTTCTTCGTTTGCCCCCTCCCATCTCCCGAATGCCATGCCATGCCATGCCAGCAGCGTTACGCGTGCCCCTCCCCTGTCCACACACTACCGCGAAACGAACAGCCTTCCGGGCCACATGCAGGGCACGCCCACCGCCATTCCCGGACGCAATTCTCAAAACAACACACACACACACACACACACACACAATGGCTTTGCACACGAACATAGACGGCACGGGCACTGTCGTACATTCTTCCTCAGAACCATCTCAACGAACGTTACGTTACATACACATCCGGGAAAGCAAAGCAACGCAACGCACAATTCAGCCGTCAAAGGTAACGTTCACCACGGCAGACACTTGCCGCCGCGCCGTTACGCGCATTTCAGTGCGGCTACAATACACCTCCGACACGGGAACGTTCCGTTGCTCTACACTGCGTTTCTCCGTTTTGTTTGGTTTTTTTTCCGTTTTCTCTCTCTCTCTCTCTCTCTCTCTATATATATATTTGTTTTTTCCCCTCTGTCCTTTCCTCCACCATTCTCTCCTCACGTTCTGCCCAGACATTCGACCGATCAGAGGTTCGTTCACCTTTCGGTAACCGTTCTCAGCGCGACGGTGTACCAACGGTATGACGGTATGACGGTATGACGGGTGTTCAAGACGTCCGGTGTACCGCGCCGATCGACAGTTTCCCAGAGGCGACGGATCGGACCACATCACCGACATACACACAAACACGTGTACGCACATTCGCCAAAGCGACCGTCGTCTTCTAGCGTCGCGCTTACTCTACTGTACTGCACTGGACACGCGAGCATGCATCTTCAATGACGACGTCGGTGTGCGTGCGTCGTACGCACACAAGCAGACACAGTCGGTCAGACACGACTATCGAAATCAGAGTCGGGGGAAAGGTACATATCATCGTGCGTGTCGCCCGTACAATGCAATACACAGTGGTGTGTCTCAATGCGCGTTCACATTTAAACGTCACTCACACGCCTCCACGCTGCATTTACAGACACATTTCACCCTCGCCATATATGGCGTGCAAACCGACCCGCAAACGGCCGTCGTTACACACTGACATTCCCAACAATCGCGTGTCGTTTCCACCCGTCACGTAACTAACCGGCACCTCCATCCAAAGGGCACATCACCGATCGCACTTCCCCCCCCCCCCTCGCAGACAACGACTTGTGCGCACGTGCCTCCATTCCACGTCACACCGTGGCCGCACCCCGCAACACGCGACACGCGACGCGCCCCATAAACAATCAAATTATTCATCGCATCGGCCACCCCACCCCGTCGCGTCGCAACCAAAGCGGTAGCTATTGCCACCGTCCACCCACTCACACACAAAACAAAACAAAAACAACAACAACAACAATTCCGCCCTTCCCGCAAAGGCCATTTGGTGGCCCTGAAAAGGGCCGTTTTGCCGCTCTCGCAACGGAGGATCTCCTTCCATTCCAGAGCCACCTCCTTACTTGGAGCTCGTGTACTTGGTCACCGCCTTCGTGCCCTCGCTCACGGCGTGCTTGGCCAGCTCGCCAGGCAGCAACAGCCGCACAGCGGTCTGGATCTCGCGGGACGTGATGGTCGAGCGCTTGTTGTAGTGCGCCAGGCGAGACGCCTCGGCCGCGATGCGCTCGAAAATGTCGTTCACGAAGCTGTTCATGATGCTCATCGCCTTCGACGAGATGCCCGTGTCAGGGTGCACCTGCTTCAGCACCTTGTAGATGTAGATGGCATAGCTCTCCTTCCTCTTGCGCTTCTTCTTCTTGTCGCCCTTCGAAATGTTCTTCTGCGCCTTGCCAGCCTTCTTGGCGGCCTTCCCGCTAGTCTTGGGCGGCATCGCAAACAAACAAGAACGTACGGCAGCAACACCAGCAGCAAGCGCTCCGCTCTAGTCAGCGTCTCCCCACACAGTGGCACCCAGCGCGCCCCGCCGCCGCACCTTTACCAGCTCGCCCCGTTGCGGCCGCCGACCAATGGGCCGCGAGCGCAACCGGCCGCCGCACCCGAGAGCATAAAGGACCCCCACCCCTGGCGGCGCCGCCACTCCGCTGCTCGACTCGCTGCGGCTCGCACCGTCCTTCGTCTCGTCTCGTTTTTTTACACCACAGCGCATCGCCATGTCCGGACGCGGAAAGGGAGGCAAAGTCAAGGGCAAGTCAAAGTCCCGCTCAAGCAGGGCCGGGCTCCAGTTCCCGGTCGGCAGAATCCACCGCCTCCTGCGCAAGGGAAACTACGCCGAGCGCGTCGGCGCCGGGGCGCCCGTCTACCTCGCCGCCGTCATGGAGTACCTCGCGGCTGAGGTGCTCGAGCTGGCCGGAAACGCGGCCCGCGACAACAAGAAGACGCGCATCATCCCGCGCCACCTGCAGCTTGCCATCCGCAACGACGAGGAGCTCAACAAGCTCCTGTCGGGCGTCACCATCGCACAGGGTGGTGTCCTGCCCAACATCCAGGCCGTCCTGCTGCCAAAGAAGACCGAGAAGAAGGCCTAAACAGAGAGGCCAGGCAATCGGCACGCGGACCCGCCGCCCAGCAGCGCTGCGTGCTCCCCTGCACGCAACGCGCTTTGCCGGCCCGGCTCGGCTCACAACAATCGGCCCTTTTCAGGGCCACCACACAAACCTACGTCCAAAGCAAAATTTCAGTCGTCCTCGCCGCGCTTTGCTTTACTTTACTTTACTTTAACTTAACTTCACTTCCACAGCCGCCGCCGGCAAGAAGACCATACCAACTGCTACGATTGCAGGGGCAGATATTCTGCGAGGTACCTCGGTGTCACGCCTGACATCGAAGTGTCACATAGGGCAACTTGGCACAAACGCTCACGCCAGGATGCAGATCCTGTACCCCTGTTCCCTCGACCCCGCAACAGGGGTAGCGATACTGGAAATATGCGCGCCCTCTATAGGGGCTATGCAGCCAGGTCGACGATGCATCGCCTACAGAAGGGTCCAAAGCAGAGCGCTCTACGACGGGCCTTACACGTCCCCGCGGCAGACCTGCCTACAACCACCCACAACACGATTCCGCGCCCTGGCAGAAGCGTTCTACGCCACCGCGCGGAATTCAGAAAATGACTATTACGTCTTGACCCTTGGGCAATATGAACACCACAGGGACAGATGTGCAAGACCCGAGTCGCTACTCCAGCAGTAGCACAAACAGAACACATAATCACTCTCAACAAACAGCAACGTCCGAAAAAGCACACTACCAAAGATAAGAACAACACACAGAAAAGAGGAGCAAATGTCCACAGGCGACAATAACCTCCACCAACTCCCCCTCTAACGGTAGAGGACTAAAGGAAAGAGAGAAGAACAACAAGAAGAGCCGCCGCCATCTTGTCGTCCACAGCCCGTGTGGCCACACACACGTTTCTCTTTTGTTTTTCGTTTGCCTCAAGCACCTCCACGCACGCACAGTCGCCTTCCAAACGACAACGACAGCAATAATCACCAACTGTTAAACGAGCGTGTCGACACACCGCCCTCCACTCCCGCGCGCCCCATACAAACGAAACAGCTGATCCGGCCGCCTATGGGCACGCCTTGCCTCGGCAACTCCAACGCCGCCGCAAACACACAGCCAAAACCACGCAAATATTCACCGCCTCTCGCACAACAACAACAACAACAACAACAACAACACACAGCCCGGCGTCTCCATCGATCGATAAACAAAACAAACACACAACGCCCTCTCTCGCGCGCGCGCGCACGCACACACACACACACACACACACACACACACACACACACACACAGCCACAAGACCCGCTTCCTTTCCTTTCTCCCAGTCACGTCACGTCAGTCAAACGCAAACGAAATGAAGAATGAAAGAAACAAGGCAGGCAGGCAACACACGCAGCAACAACACAGACTCTTTCGCACTTTTCAATTTCCGAACAGTGTGGTGGCCCTGAAAAGGGCCGTTTTCGTCTCTCCCACGGCCGCGGGAAGGCCAACGCGGCACAGCACACCGGCTGCGACGCGCCTAACCGCCGAAACCGTACAGGGTGCGCCCCTGCCTCTTCAGGGCGTACACCACGTCCATGGCCGTCACAGTCTTGCGCTTGGCGTGCTCAGTGTACGTCACCGCGTCGCGGATCACGTTCTCCAGGAACACCTTCAGCACTCCGCGGGTCTCCTCGTAGATCAGACCAGAGATGCGCTTCACGCCGCCCCTGCGAGCCAGGCGGCGGATCGCGGGCTTCGTGATGCCCTGGATGTTGTCGCGCAACACCTTGCGGTGCCGCTTGGCGCCACCCTTGCCGAGCCCCTTTCCTCCCTTGCCGCGGCCAGTCATCTCTTCTAAATCCTCAAAAAGCTCAAGGCAAGCAAAGCGTCTGCTGCAGCGGCTGGCTCCTCACCCGGCGCTAGCGAGTCGGCTACGGTCTGCGCCCGGCGCACGCGCCAGCCCCCCTATATAGACTCTGGCCCGCCCTCCCCCCACCACGCGCAACCGAGGGCATATAAGCGCACCACGGTGGCTGGCGCGCGCCCGTGTCGTCAAGGCAGCACCCGACGCAGCACCTCGCTCGCCTCCACGCCGCTCCGCTAACCGCTACCGCTATGGCCCGCACAAAGCAAACGGCCCGCAAGTCCACCGGCGGAAAGGCGCCGCGCAAACAGCTCGCCACCAAGGCGGCGAGGAAGAGCGCGCCCGCCACCGGCGGCGTCAAGAAGCCCCACCGCTACAGGCCGGGCACCGTCGCCCTGCGAGAAATCAGGCGCTACCAGAAGAGCACAGAGCTGCTCATCCGCAAGCTGCCATTCCAGCGCCTAGTGCGCGAGATCGCCCAGGACTTCAAGACCGACCTGCGCTTCCAGAGCTCCGCGGTCATGGCCCTGCAGGAGGCCAGCGAGGCCTACCTCGTCGGCCTCTTCGAAGACACCAACCTGTGCGCAATCCACGCCAAGCGCGTCACCATCATGCCCAAGGACATCCAGCTCGCGCGCCGCATCCGCGGCGAGCGCGCCTAAACACCGCGCCAGCCGCTGGGCACCGCCCACGCACGCAACAAACAAAACGGCCCTTTTAAGGGCCACTAACATCACTCCGTCGCGAGCAAACTTTGTCGGTCGCCTCTCGCCCCACAACCACAGAACCAAAGACAAAACACCACTTCCACTTCCCGTCCGTCCGCCACAGCCGCTCTCCCCTGCCAGCTTGCTGGCGCGCGCAACAATCAACATCATGCCTCCCCGGCGCGGCGCTCAAAGCGCACAATACCCATCGGCCGACGCCGTCAACCACACGGCCGGCCGCCGCTTCGTTTCGAAAAGAAAACGAAACAAAAAGCCAGGCACGTCCAACGCCACCGACCCTTTCCACATCTCAACGTCCCCCGCCCCCGTTGCAAGAACACACACACAAGACAAGACACATCCGAGAAGACGGCAGGCAGGCCAACCAAAGTATTCAAACAACATGACACAAAACCAACCGTCGGCCGGCCGCGACCAAAAAAAAAAAACGGCGACAATCAACCGCAACGACAAAACCGCTACCGCCGCCCGCACCCGCCACCGACCCCCCCCCCGCAATCCAACCACCACGGCACGCAAACAGTATCCACACACGGGCATACAGAAACGCCAGACGACACAACCACACCGCAACACAAACACGACAATCAAAACCTTCCCGACGTGCTTTGATGGCCCTGAGAAGGGCCGTTTTGGGCCGCGCGTCTGTTGCGCGCCACTAGACGACGGGGACGGGGGGTGCGGACGACGGAGTCAACCGCCAACCCTTCCTTTCCCATTCCTCTCTACTTCTTCTTCTTGGGCGAAGCCTTCGCCTTAGACGGCGTCGTCGCCTTCTTCGGGCGCGGCGCCTTCGGCTTCTTCGTCGGAACCTTGGCGGCCTTCTTCGCCTTCGACGGCGACTTGGCCTTGGCCGGCTTGGCAGCAGCCGCCTTCTTCGCACCGGCGGGAGCGGCCGACGCCGCAGACGCCTTCTTGGCGGCGCCCGCCTTCCGACCAGTCGCCGCCTTCACGCCACCAGCCTTCTTTGCGCCGGCCGCACGGGCGCCCTTCTTCTCCTTGCTGGCCGGAGCGGCGCGCTTCTTCTTGGCACCGCCAGCACGAGCCTTGCCGCCCTCAGCCGCCCCGCCGCCGGCGCCGGCAAGCTTGAAAGAGCCGGACGCGCCCTTCCCCTTCGTCTGCACCAGCTCGCCCGCCACCACGGCCGACTTGAGGTACTTCTTGATAAACGGCGCCAGCTTCTCCGCGTCCAGCTTGTAGTGCGCGGCAATGTACTTCTTGATCGCCTGCAGCGACGATCCGCCGCGCTCCTTCAGACTCTTGATGGCGGCCGTCACCATCTCAGAGGTGCGCGGGTGCGCAGGCTTGGCGCGCGGCTTCTTCGCAGACGACGCAGACTTTGCCTTCTTCGTAGTGCCGGTGGCGGCGGGTGCCGCAGCAGTCTCGTTCGTAGCCGCCTGATCTGCCATTTCGACGACGCGCGTTAACACACAGCGAGCAGCGAGAGCGAGAGGAGACACGCAGCGAGCGGAGCGCACAGCAGAGGAATAGCCGCCTCGACGCACAGGCCCAGCCAGTGTCGCGGGCGGGCGCGGACGGCCGAGAGAGCGGCCGCCACTCTGCGCGCCGCCGCGCCGCGCCTCCCGCGCTTGCTACCGCCCAACGTCCGACAGCCTGTGCGGAGCAGCCCCACACCTGCGCCACAACCACCCGCGCCTTTCAAACCACCGAGGATGGGGCTACACACAGCCACACCACAGTCGCCAACCAGTCGCCACGGCAGCGCCGCAAACCACGGCCAAACTGCAGCCACCGCGCGCTACAGCCTGGGTCGGCCCGCCGAGAATCGCCGCCCACGCCCAAATGCCGCCCCCACAGCCCCAGCCGGCGACCGGCCACAATGGCCAAACCTTCGGCAAAAGCCCCGCACCGTCGCCGCGGCAGCCCGGCCAGCGCGGCCGGCGCCACAGCCACACAAGCGGAGGCGTGCGGCGATGACGGCCGTGCAAACGCACCTCCGCCGCCCCATCGCCCTCCCACCGTTTCCCGATCGGCCCGCAGCCGTCGGGCCACGTCCTCCTCCTCTCGCCCGCCAACATTCACAGCCCTTTCGTTCGTTTCCCAACAATTTTCAATTGTGCCCGCCGCAAAAAACGGGCGCCGCCTGCAAAGCAACATGCTCCGCCGGAGCGCCCCTCGCCGCTTACGAGCCAACCCCTCGCCCGAGGCAAACCCGAAATCCGCAACTACAGACCAACCCAATCTGCCGTCAGCACACACGACAGCCAACATCACGCGTTACGAGTTAGACATTAGGTTCACACGTCTCGGTTAGGTTCGGTGGACGTGGGTTAGGTTAAGGGCACTTGGGTTAGGTTAAGCATTCAAACACACGTCAGGCGTCAGAGGTTAGGTTAGGTTACGTTACATTAAGGTTAGGTTAGGGGCACCTCGGTTAGGTTAAGGGTCGGTGTTAGGTTAAGCGTCAAACTTAGGGTTAAGCATTCAAACACACGTCGGGCGTCAGAGGTTAGGTTAGGTTAGGTTAGGTTAAGGCCACTTGGGTTAGGTTAAGCCTCAAACTTAGGTTAAGCATTCAAACACACGTCGGGCGTCAGGTGGCCGCAGCAGCCGCACCTACCTACCCACCCACCTCACGGCCGGACAGCTTGGCTTACTTGGCGCTGAGGCTGACCTCACCGCACCTCACGCTACGCAACGCTACAGGTTCGGTTCGCTCAGCTTAGGCTTAGAGCTTAAGCGCCCAGGTCGGATTACGACGTTGGTTCACCTTCGGGCGCCACACTTTGGGTGTAAAGGTCGCGTCGGGTCGTCGGCACGCCGCAAAAACAAAAGCGAAGCCACAGGACAACGCCGACAAACGGGCAGCACGACCACGACCAGATACCGAGACACACGGACCACCCACCGGCCAAAGGGCACCAAACAACAAACCAGAGCACCACGTGTCGACCAGAGCAACCCGCCGCTCACGCGACGTGGCTGGCACCGAAGGGCCGCCGCAACTGCGCTTTCCGCGCCGGGCCGGATGCACGTGCGGCAACACCACCACCGCACACAGCCGCTGTTCAACATCAACCAACAACACGCCGCGGTCGCAGCCTCAACGCCAGCACACGTTTGCACCACCATTCACACGCACCGCACAAACAGCTGTCGCCGACAACACAAACACACCGCAACGACGCCGCCGCCCCTACTTGTGCCCGGCCACCCACCCCACCGACGGCGCACCTGTCGCCGGCCCGGCAGTCGACACGGGGAAACGCACACCGCCACTTCGCTCGCGCGCACGCCACCAACCAGTCGTCGTCTCCAAAACAACAAACAAACAAACATAGGGCAGGCAACAAATCGCCTCGCACGAACCGTCCACAAAACTATCAAAGCACAGCCTCTGGCTAACGGCCACGACGCAGCGGCACGCTGCTCCTTTCCCCGCCCCCACTCGATTCCACGAAGGCACGCGACACCGCCAACGACGGCCTCGCTTCCCGCAACCGACACCTTTCCGCACTACGCACAGCCGCACCCGACGCCCGTGCCAACGACACAACTACTGCACTATCCACCGCCGCCTCCCCCTTCCCGTCGTACACACACACAGCCAGCCAGCCAGCCAGCCAGCCAAAACCACACCAACGACCCAAACATGCACGTGCAACGGCACACCCCAACCAGTCAACGTCGACAACCACACGCACGGCTCGAAACCGGCGCCCTTCCACGTTGCCATCAAGCTACACACAAGACACAAGGAACCAACAACAGCAAGCCTGCCCGCCCGCCCCACTCTCACGCCGCAAAAAGCACACCGAAACCGCCAAACGCACATTCCCATCGCACCGACACCGACCGGCTCGCTACCACCACACCTCTCGGCAGCCGTTTCGCAAACATGACACGGGCGCGACATGACATCACGACCAACTCTCCTCTCCAGACGCCTTCGGCCGGAGCACAACGCCGCCAATTCGCCACACACACACACACACACACACACACAGTCGACAGGCGCCCGCCCGCCCGCCCTGCACGACGCCGCGCAGCAAAGGCGCCCGCAAACACATACCTCTCCTCTCTCTCGGCCGCCCGACGCGCCAACCGCCACACCGCCAGCCACTCGCAATTGTGCACTGCCGCCAGCCACACGTCCAACACGCCGCGCCGCCTCCGGCCACCCCGCCAGGGGGCGCTCACGTCCGCGACAACAGCGCGGCCCGCCGGCCAAACCGAACCGAGCCGAGCCGCCCGCCGCTGCTCTGCACATCTTCCTGCGCGCATCAACAAAACGAGGCAAGCGAGCACACCCCGTCACAACGCCACATCACGCAAATGCCGTGCCGACCTCTTGTGTCTACCGCCTAAATTGCACTCACTCACCAGCCGCCCCCTTCTTCTTCTTCCTACCTATCTATCTGTGCGTCTGTGTCGGTCCGCGCGTGACGCCTCTCAACATCCGCCGTCGCCGTCCCCGTCCCCCGTTTCCGCCCCAATGCCATCGTCGCGCCCGCCTCCTCCTCTCCTCCGCCCCTGTCCGGCCCGCACCACACCATACACCGCTGCTTGTCCCGGCCGTTGCCACCAAAGGCGCCTACCGCAAACGCGCCACGCCGCAGCCCCCGTGCGTGCATCTCCGTGCCGACGCTGCCTCTCTGCCCTCCCGCACGCACTCGACCGACCGACATGCACTGCGTCGACGGCCTCGACAACACAGTCTCTGGCTCCGCACTGCGTCTTCCGGTACGCGCGCTGAAACACGTATGTACTCATTACCAGCGATGGCGAGGCACGACACAATCTCTGACCAGATGCGTTTCTTATCGTCGCTAGTCTGCGCCACACGACACTAGTAGCACGTAGCGGGTCGGCAGGAACAGTTGTCATCTATATGTGGCGGGTCGGGAGAGGTAGTAGTCAGTCGACAGTATTAGCGAGTGGACGGTTGTACTGAGCGGGCGGCGGCGTGCTCTTCTCGCGACTCTGGTCTCCGTTCGGGACGATGCATACTGTTATTACAGGTAAGGTAATGAAGCTGCATTGCGCAAATCTAATACTGTATGTCAATTGTAACTATTTTCTTCACAACAAAATGCCCCAATAATACTTTGTTTCCAAACAAACTTTTTTAAAGTACAACCATTCATTTCCCATTTAAATAATATTTCCTACGCATTTCCTCCAACAATCAAAATTAAATGTGAGCCGGCATTCATTGCACGACGCTTGTGTACAGGTATCTACAGTTAAGAGCACATATAGATGCAGTTTGTTTTTTCTCTTTTGTCTTTTTGTTTTTTTTTTT
Source organism: Schistocerca cancellata (assembly GCF_023864275.1). Lineage (NCBI taxonomy): Eukaryota > Metazoa > Arthropoda > Insecta > Orthoptera > Acrididae > Schistocerca > Schistocerca cancellata. The sequence continues at coordinate 30,031 of NW_026046908.1, forward strand.
TTTTTTTTTGTGACGTAAACGATCTTTTGCTCTTTTTATTCTAATTTGTACGTACGCTGTTTGTTTAGATTTTTATATTGGTAATGCCACGTAGCGCTCCGCGTGAAAATCACTGCCTGTGCTGTGTGCAGTCTGTGGCTAGTTTGCATTGTTGTTGTCATGAACTGCTATAGCTGGATGTGAACAGCGCGTAGCGTTGCGCAGTTAGGGTGAGCCGCCAGCACTGGTGCATGTGAGGACAGAGATGGCGGACGT
>NW_026046909.1:0-5000 GCF_023864275.1 Schistocerca cancellata
CTTCGATGTCGGCTCTTCCTATCATTGCGAAGCAGAATTCGCCAAGCGTTGGATTGTTCACCCACTAATAGGGAACGTGAGCTGGGTTTAGACCGTCGTGAGACAGGTTAGTTTTACCCTACTGATGACTGTGTCGTTGCGATAGTAATCCTGCTCAGTACGAGAGGAACCGCAGGTTCGGACATTTGGTTCACGCACTCGGCCGAGCGGCCGGTGGTGCGAAGCTACCATCCGTGGGATTAAGCCTGAACGCCTCTAAGGCCGAATCCCGTCTAGCCATTGTGGCAACGATATCGCTAAGGAGTCCCGAGGGTCGAAAGGCTCGAAAATACGTGACTTTACTAGGCGCGGTCGACCCACGTGGCGCCGCGCCGTACGGGCCCAACTTGTTTGCCGGACGGGGCACTCGGGCGGCGCTGTCTGGGATCTGTTCCCGGCGCCGCCCTGCTCCTACCGTCGACCATGGGTGTCTATATTTCGATGTCGGGACTCGGAATCGTCTGTAGACGACTTAGGTACCGGGCGGGGTGTTGTACTCGGTAGAGCAGTTGCCACGCTGCGATCTGTTGAGACTCAGCCCTAGCTTGGGGGATTCGTCTTGTCGCGAGACGAGACCCCCGCGGCTGGGCGCCAGGGCCACGTGTAATTTGTTGCTTTGTGCTTCGCAGCGCGGGGCGTATCGGTCCGGCCGGGCGCGCCGCACCCAGGGCGCTGCGTTGGGTGCGGCGGACTGAGGCGTATCGGTTTGCGGGCCCCTTGCCGCTGGCGTGGGCGCTGCGATGGGTGCCGCCTCCGTGCGCGCGGGGCAGGCGGCGGCGGCGGCCGGGCGCGGTGTGGTCCGCCGCGCTACAGCGTAGCGCTTTGTCAGCCGGTGATGGGCGCCAGACGGGCGGTGTCGGCCCACCGGTGGGAGCGTCGCGTGGAGGCGGCGGCGTCGGGTGGGTGCCGTGCGGCGGTCGCGGTGCCCGGCAGGCGACGGTGAGTTTTCGCCGGCCCAGCGCCGTGTGGTAACATAGCGTCCACCGCAGTACGGTGACCTACAATACCTCTAATCTATGGATGTGAAATAAAATATAATAAGACATGATGCTCCGCAAGAAAATAGACTTGGGATAGGGTGTGTCGTTGGCAAGTCCCCGGGGCGGTTAGTGTGTGTGGTGATAAGTCTGTAGGGGTGCCTCAGTGAATTATTATTGTTGTTTTGTGACGTCGTCAATTGTTCTGTCCCTGTGGACAGATGCAACAGAGGTGAACATCATTTCGTTGAGGGCGTTTATTATTTCCATGTATCTGCAACGAGTAATAGGAGGGTGGGAAAATAGTACGAAGTATGCTTGCGTGAATAACGCGTGGTCAACGGTTCGCGCGCGCCCTCTGGTCCCGACGCCATCAACGTCCACAATAAACAGACCATACCGCATGATGTTGACAATGCCGCCCACAGGCACAACACAGCCATCTTTGGGAATGTGGACCAAACTACATTGCCATCCGGCCCAGAAACGACACCTCCATCTACAGGAATCCAACGAAACTACGCCAACCATACCTCCAAAACACGGCACCGCCATCTATGACAATGTGACGAAACCACATGCAATAGCTCCATCTACGCGAATCGGACGACACTACGTCCACCATGTCGAGCGCACCACAAACAAAAATACCGCCACCTGCAGGTCCCCCGCAACATGACCTGCTGCACCGATGATACCGCCATCTATGAGACGCCACGCCGACTACGACATCGCTAGGTCCCACAGTGCCCATTTTCCGACGCCACCCACAAACCCTGCATCATCTGCCCACCACAGGAGCCCCAACGCCTGTGCCTGCGTCGCACGAAGTCGTCGACCGACAATCGCTCCACCCGCACCCGCACGTGCCCCACCCCAACCGCCCAAATCGCAACTCCAGCGGATGAACGGCGGACTCTTCCCGCACTCGTAACGTGCAATCCGCCCCTATATCTTGCGTTTCATGAAGAGTTATATCGAATATGCCATATTCCCGCTGTCCCTATACATGCTGTAAGTAGCTCGCTTGCTACAGCAGCAGCAGCAGCAGCAGCACCACCTCCGCGCGCTTCCCTGGGGGCACTGAACCGCAGGATGCGAGACCCCACGCCCAGTGGCAAACAGGGCTCCTCTCAGAATATAGGCGGTCCCTACCCCTCACAACGATGACGGTGGGAGGGCCGTTTTACGAGACCATTTCCTGCGGTGCCAACGCTGTCGTAGAGCCGATACTCCATCTTTGGTACAAGGCAATCATTCCGCTGTAAATCAGTACGTCACTCGTAGTTCAGTCACCTCACAGCACTGCTCAGTAAACTATGCAGGCCCACATAGATAGATTATGATAGATTATATACGCAAATGCCCCTATACATGCTGAACGTCCGTACACACAAAATGAACCACACGTCAGCCACACACTCTATCACACACTACTCTCTGCCTGTAACAGACACAGATACAACTACTAAGCACCAGCATGGACCAACGTCCGGTGCATCCTATCCGCCACAGTACACCAACTACGCTATGATAACCAGACCGGGAGGTCCAATCATAAAACAGAATACCCCACTCGTCCGACAACCACAATTGCTCAGAGAAGCCACCAACACCCACACATGTCCTACACAGGGGTGCACCCATCACCACCACACTGCCTCGTCTTACAGCACAAACACACTGGCAGGAATGAAACACACAGGTCTGCCGCAACCACAGACACGGCTCGCCCCCTCTCACTGGCGAAAAGCGCATCCCGACGTGACATAACTCCTTTGACACACTGACGCTGCCTCGGGCATCCACGTCCTACGGTCGATATCAACGAACCTCCCCCCCCCCCCTCCCCCCCACAACACGCCATCCCATACCACATTGTGTACCGTACCCAAACCTAACGTGTACTGTACTACAACGCAATGTGTACCATAACACAACCCAGTTTGTACCTTAACCTAACCTATGTCACCTTAACCTAACCTATGTCACCTTAACCTAACCTATGTCACCTTAACCTAACCTATGTCACCTTAACCTAACCTATGTCACCTTAACCTAACCTATGTCACCTTAACCTAACCTATGTCACCTTAACCTAACCTATGTCACCTTAACCTAACCCATCTTGCACCTTAACCTAACCCATCTTGCACCTTAACCTAACCCATCTTGCACCTTAACCTAACCCATCTTGCACCTTAACCTAACCCATCTTGCACCTTAACCTAACCTATGTTGCACCTTAACCTAACCTGTGTTGCACCTTAACCTACCTCAATTTGCACCGCAATGTAACGCAATTTGCACCGCAATGTAACGCAATTTGCACCGCAATGTAACGCAATTTGCACCGCAATGTAACGCAATTTGCACCGCAATGTAACGCAATTTGCACCGCAATGTAACGCAATTTGCACCGCAATGTAACGCAATTTGCACCGCAATGTAACGCAATTTGCACCGCAATGTAACTCAATTTGCACCGCAATGTAACTCAATTTGCACCGCAATGTAACTCAATTTGCACCGCAATGTAACTCAATTTGCACCGCAATGTAACTCAATTTGCACCGCAATGTAACTCAATTTGCACCGCAATGTAACTCAATTTGCACCGCAATGTAACTCAATTTGCACCGCAATGTAACTCAATTTGCACCGCAATGTAACTCAATTTGCACCGCAATGTAACTCAATTTGCACCGCAATGTAACTCAATTTGCACCGCAATGTAACGCAATTTGCACCGCAATGTAATGCAATTTGCACCGCAATGTAATGCAATTTGTACCGCAATCTACCCCCACATTGTGCCTTAACCTAACCCACATTGTGCCTTAACCTAACCCACATTGTGCCTTAACCTAACCCACGTTGTGCCTTAACCTAACCCACGTTGTGCCTTAACCTAACCCACGTTGTGCCTTAACCTAACCCAAGTTGTGCCTTAACCTAACCCAAGTTGTGCCTTAACCTAACCCAAGTTGTGCCTTAACCTAACCCAAGTTGTGCCTTAACCTAACCCAAGTTGTGCCTTAACCTAACCCAAGTTGTGCCTTAACCTAACCCAAGTTGTGCCTTAACCTAACCCAAGTTGTGCCTTAACCTAACCCAAGTTGTGCCTTAACCTAACCCAAGTTGTGCCTTAACCTAACCCAAGTTGTGCCTTAACCTAACCCAAGTTGTGCCTTACCCTGCTCTGTAATTGGCATATGACACGTTACATTAATGTATTGTCCAACCGCAACCCGCTCAGAATGTTGTGTACACAGCTACGTGTCATCTCCCCATAACAGCTGCATTGCAGTGTGGTACGCCATAGAGACGTGTGGGAGTAATGGACGCAGTGGATGGCGATCAGCATGAGCCGTCTGTTCATGTAGTGGCGCGTGTATGCAGACGTAGTAGTCTCTTCTCACACAATGTGATAGCACGGTGCCCCGCGTTCCACATCTGCGACATGCTACAGAGGCCGGTTGACAGTTGGTCGCGCAATGGACATCGCATACGTACGGGGGCACCTTCCACGTGCCCTCTAGTCGGGCACATTTTGTTGCGTGGATGTGAGCGGATGTAGTGTGTCTTGACACCTGACAGGCAGGCATGCAATAATAGTTGACTTTGCAAACGGGGATGGACGTGTACGTTTACTGGTGACGTTACGCAAATGAACAACTGGTAACCCGTTGTGGTGCGGTTGTCCTTGCTGGAGGTACATCTGTGAGGGCAACGATCGGTACAGCTACGAAGCGGTCCCCACCATACCAACGAACGTGAATGTGAATCTGGGTGTGAAGCGATACGCGGCTGTGGGTGGGTGGGACTGTCCCCGGCCGGTGAGGGGGGGCCGCCCGGCGTGCTGGCCGCGCGGTGCGTGGGCGCACGCGCTACAGCCGGCTGGTGGGGGCGCCCAGTGGCAGGCGCGCCGGCCGACGGACGCGGCAGGCGGCGCAGCTGCGCGCCGGGGCACCCTGCGCGCGG
>NW_026046909.1:15000-20000 GCF_023864275.1 Schistocerca cancellata
GTCGTAGAGCCGATACTCCATCTTTGGTACAAGGCAATCATTCCGCTGTAAATCAGTACGTCACTCGTAGTTCAGTCACCTCACAGCACTGCTCAGTAAACTATGCAGGCCCACATAGATAGATTATGATAGATTATATACGCAAATGCCCCTATACATGCTGAACGTCCGTACACACAAAATGAACCACACGTCAGCCACACACTCTATCACACACTACTCTCTGCCTGTAACAGACACAGATACAACTACTAAGCACCAGCATGGACCAACGTCCGGTGCATCCTATCCGCCACAGTACACCAACTACGCTATGATAACCAGACCGGGAGGTCCAATCATAAAACAGAATACCCCACTCGTCCGACAACCACAATTGCTCAGAGAAGCCACCAACACCCACACATGTCCTACACAGGGGTGCACCCATCACCACCACACTGCCTCGTCTTACAGCACAAACACACTGGCAGGAATGAAACACACAGGTCTGCCGCAACCACAGACACGGCTCGCCCCCTCTCACTGGCGAAAAGCGCATCCCGACGTGACATAACTCCTTTGACACACTGACGCTGCCTCGGGCATCCACGTCCTACGGTCGATATCAACGAACCTCCCCCCCCCCCTCCCCCCCACAACACGCCATCCCATACCACATTGTGTACCGTACCCAAACCTAACGTGTACTGTACTACAACGCAATGTGTACCATAACACAACCCAGTTTGTACCTTAACCTAACCTATGTCACCTTAACCTAACCTATGTCACCTTAACCTAACCTATGTCACCTTAACCTAACCTATGTCACCTTAACCTAACCTATGTCACCTTAACCTAACCTATGTCACCTTAACCTAACCTATGTCACCTTAACCTAACCTATGTCACCTTAACCTAACCCATCTTGCACCTTAACCTAACCCATCTTGCACCTTAACCTAACCCATCTTGCACCTTAACCTAACCCATCTTGCACCTTAACCTAACCCATCTTGCACCTTAACCTAACCTATGTTGCACCTTAACCTAACCTGTGTTGCACCTTAACCTACCTCAATTTGCACCGCAATGTAACGCAATTTGCACCGCAATGTAACGCAATTTGCACCGCAATGTAACGCAATTTGCACCGCAATGTAACGCAATTTGCACCGCAATGTAACGCAATTTGCACCGCAATGTAACGCAATTTGCACCGCAATGTAACGCAATTTGCACCGCAATGTAACGCAATTTGCACCGCAATGTAACGCAATTTGCACCGCAATGTAACTCAATTTGCACCGCAATGTAACTCAATTTGCACCGCAATGTAACTCAATTTGCACCGCAATGTAACTCAATTTGCACCGCAATGTAACTCAATTTGCACCGCAATGTAACTCAATTTGCACCGCAATGTAACTCAATTTGCACCGCAATGTAACTCAATTTGCACCGCAATGTAACTCAATTTGCACCGCAATGTAACTCAATTTGCACCGCAATGTAACTCAATTTGCACCGCAATGTAACTCAATTTGCACCGCAATGTAACTCAATTTGCACCGCAATGTAATGCAATTTGCACCGCAATGTAATGCAATTTGCACCGCAATGTAATGCAATTTGTACCGCAATCTACCCCCACATTGTGCCTTAACCTAACCCACATTGTGCCTTAACCTAACCCACATTGTGCCTTAACCTAACCCACGTTGTGCCTTAACCTAACCCACGTTGTGCCTTAACCTAACCCACGTTGTGCCTTAACCTAACCCAAGTTGTGCCTTAACCTAACCCAAGTTGTGCCTTAACCTAACCCAAGTTGTGCCTTAACCTAACCCAAGTTGTGCCTTAACCTAACCCAAGTTGTGCCTTAACCTAACCCAAGTTGTGCCTTAACCTAACCCAAGTTGTGCCTTAACCTAACCCAAGTTGTGCCTTAACCTAACCCAAGTTGTGCCTTAACCTAACCCAAGTTGTGCCTTAACCTAACCCAAGTTGTGCCTTAACCTAACCCAAGTTGTGCCTTAACCTAACCCAAGTTGTGCCTTAACCTAACCCAAGTTGTGCCTTAACCTAACCCAAGTTGTGCCTTACCCTGCTCTGTAATTGGCATATGACACGTTACATTAATGTATTGTCCAACCGCAACCCGCTCAGAATGTTGTGTACACAGCTACGTGTCATCTCCCCATAACAGCTGCATTGCAGTGTGGTACGCCATAGAGACGTGTGGGAGTAATGGACGCAGTGGATGGCGATCAGCATGAGCCGTCTGTTCATGTAGTGGCGCGTGTATGCAGACGTAGTAGTCTCTTCTCACACAATGTGATAGCACGGTGCCCCGCGTTCCACATCTGCGACATGCTACAGAGGCCGGTTGACAGTTGGTCGCGCAATGGACATCGCATACGTACGGGGGCACCTTCCACGTGCCCTCTAGTCGGGCACATTTTGTTGCGTGGATGTGAGCGGATGTAGTGTGTCTTGACACCTGACAGGCAGGCATGCAATAATAGTTGACTTTGCAAACGGGGATGGACGTGTACGTTTACTGGTGACGTTACGCAAATGAACAACTGGTAACCCGTTGTGGTGCGGTTGTCCTTGCTGGAGGTACATCTGTGAGGGCAACGATCGGTACAGCTACGAAGCGGTCCCCACCATACCAACGAACGTGAATGTGAATCTGGGTGTGAAGCGATACGCGGCTGTGGGTGGGTGGGACTGTCCCCGGCCGGTGAGGGGGGGCCGCCCGGCGTGCTGGCCGCGCGGTGCGTGGGCGCACGCGCTACAGCCGGCTGGTGGGGGCGCCCAGTGGCAGGCGCGCCGGCCGACGGACGCGGCAGGCGGCGCAGCTGCGCGCCGGGGCACCCTGCGCGCGGCGCCGTGCAGCCAAAGTGGGTCCTCGCCGGCCCGGTGCGAAGCGCGGTGGACATCTGCAGTGTGCTGGTCCGATTGAGGACTGTGTGCGTTGAGGATGCGCCGCCGCCCGGCACTCGGCGCCGCGACGCCGTCTGCTGCTCGGTCGCCCCAGCGGTTCTCGCTGGTGGTTTGTATCGCAGTTGTGCAGACGTGTTGGCACGTGCGCTGTGCTGGGAGAGTTCGCTTCGGCACCCACGTGGGGCCTTTGCCCTTCTGTGGCGCTGGCGTTGGAGCTGCCGGTCACCGTAGGTGGCGCGTGTTGTCTCCCGCCGGCAATGCCACGACAGCACGCTCCCGGGCCTCTGTCGGCAGCGGCAAGCTCAGTTGGGAGCACGGGTGGTCGCACCTAAAGCGTCTACTCGCCTAACTCCGGGCGATTGCGCCTCTCTCGAACCCGACCAAGTACTTAGGACGGCGCTGCGCGCCGCCGGGACCTGAGAGGGTTTCGAGGTGTATTGTGCAGGGGAGCTCAGCCTCCTCCTGTTTGCAGAATAATTGAGCGGACGCTTGCGTGTTCGCGCGGGCCCCTGGGACACACTCCCGGGCGGCCGGCTGCTCAGCTCTAGTTGACGCAGCTCCCTGGTTGATCCTGCCAGTAGTCATATGCTTGTCTCAAAGATTAAGCCATGCATGTCTCAGTACAAGCCGCATTAAGGTGAAACCGCGAATGGCTCATTAAATCAGTTATGGTTCCTTAGATTGTACCCACGTTACTTGGATAACTGTGGTAATTCTAGAGCTAATACATGCAAACAGAGTCCCGACCAGAGATGGAAGGGACGCTTTTATTAGATCAAAACCAATCGGTCGGCTCGTCCGGTCCGTTTGCCTTGGTGACTCTGAATAACTTTGGGCTGATCGCACGGTCCTCGTACCGGCGACGCATCTTTCAAATGTCTGCCTTATCAACTGTCGATGGTAGGTTCTGCGCCTACCATGGTTGTAACGGGTAACGGGGAATCAGGGTTCGATTCCGGAGAGGGAGCCTGAGAAACGGCTACCACATCCAAGGAAGGCAGCAGGCGCGCAAATTACCCACTCCCGGCACGGGGAGGTAGTGACGAAAAATAACGATACGGGACTCATCCGAGGCCCCGTAATCGGAATGAGTACACTTTAAATCCTTTAACGAGTATCTATTGGAGGGCAAGTCTGGTGCCAGCAGCCGCGGTAATTCCAGCTCCAATAGCGTATATTAAAGTTGTTGCGGTTAAAAAGCTCGTAGTTGGATTTGTGTCCCACGCTGTTGGTTCACCGCCCGTCGGTGTTTAACTGGCATGTATCGTGGGACGTCCTGCCGGTGGGGCGAGCCGAAGGCGTGCGACCGCCTCGTGCGTGTTCGTGCGTCCCGAGGCGGACCCCGTTGAAATCCTACCAAGGTGCTCTTTATTGAGTGTCTGGGTGGGCCGGCACGTTTACTTTGAACAAATTAGAGTGCTTAAAGCAGGCAAGCCCGCCTGAATACTGTGTGCATGGAATAATGGAATAGGACCTCGGTTCTATTTTGTTGGTTTTCGGAACCCGAGGTAATGATTAATAGGGACAGGCGGGGGCATTCGTATTGCGACGTTAGAGGTGAAATTCTTGGATCGTCGCAAGACGAACAGAAGCGAAAGCATTTGCCAAGTATGTTTTCATTAATCAAGAACGAAAGTTAGAGGTTCGAAGGCGATCAGATACCGCCCTAGTTCTAACCATAAACGATGCCAGCCAGCGATCCGCCGCAGTTCCTCCGATGACTCGGCGGGCAGCCTCCGGGAAACCAAAGCTTTTGGGTTCCGGGGGAAGTATGGTTGCAAAGCTGAAACTTAAAGGAATTGACGGAAGGGCACCACCAGGAGTGGAGCCTGCGGCTTAATTTGACTCAACACGGGAAACCTCACCAGGCCCGGACACCGGAAGGATTGACAGATTGATAGCTCTTTCTTGATTCGGTGGGTGGTGGTGCATGGCCGTTCTTAGTTGGTGGAGCGATTTGTCTGGTTAATTCCGATAACGAACGAGACTCTAGCCTGCTAACTAGTCGCGTGACATCCTTCGTGCTGTCAGCGATTACTTTTCTTCTTAGAGGGACAGGCGGCTTC
>NW_026046909.1:27500-30353 GCF_023864275.1 Schistocerca cancellata
TGACATAACTCCTTTGACACACTGACGCTGCCTCGGGCATCCACGTCCTACGGTCGATATCAACGAACCTCCCCCCCCCCTCCCCCCCACAACACGCCATCCCATACCACATTGTGTACCGTACCCAAACCTAACGTGTACTGTACTACAACGCAATGTGTACCATAACACAACCCAGTTTGTACCTTAACCTAACCTATGTCACCTTAACCTAACCTATGTCACCTTAACCTAACCTATGTCACCTTAACCTAACCTATGTCACCTTAACCTAACCTATGTCACCTTAACCTAACCTATGTCACCTTAACCTAACCTATGTCACCTTAACCTAACCTATGTCACCTTAACCTAACCCATCTTGCACCTTAACCTAACCCATCTTGCACCTTAACCTAACCCATCTTGCACCTTAACCTAACCCATCTTGCACCTTAACCTAACCCATCTTGCACCTTAACCTAACCTATGTTGCACCTTAACCTAACCTGTGTTGCACCTTAACCTACCTCAATTTGCACCGCAATGTAACGCAATTTGCACCGCAATGTAACGCAATTTGCACCGCAATGTAACGCAATTTGCACCGCAATGTAACGCAATTTGCACCGCAATGTAACGCAATTTGCACCGCAATGTAACGCAATTTGCACCGCAATGTAACGCAATTTGCACCGCAATGTAACGCAATTTGCACCGCAATGTAACTCAATTTGCACCGCAATGTAACTCAATTTGCACCGCAATGTAACTCAATTTGCACCGCAATGTAACTCAATTTGCACCGCAATGTAACTCAATTTGCACCGCAATGTAACTCAATTTGCACCGCAATGTAACTCAATTTGCACCGCAATGTAACTCAATTTGCACCGCAATGTAACTCAATTTGCACCGCAATGTAACTCAATTTGCACCGCAATGTAACTCAATTTGCACCGCAATGTAATGCAATTTGCACCGCAATGTAATGCAATTTGCACCGCAATGTAATGCAATTTGCACCGCAATGTAATGCAATTTGTACCGCAATCTACCCCCACATTGTGCCTTAACCTAACCCACATTGTGCCTTAACCTAACCCACATTGTGCCTTAACCTAACCCACGTTGTGCCTTAACCTAACCCACGTTGTGCCTTAACCTAACCCACGTTGTGCCTTAACCTAACCCAAGTTGTGCCTTAACCTAACCCAAGTTGTGCCTTAACCTAACCCAAGTTGTGCCTTAACCTAACCCAAGTTGTGCCTTAACCTAACCCAAGTTGTGCCTTAACCTAACCCAAGTTGTGCCTTAACCTAACCCAAGTTGTGCCTTAACCTAACCCAAGTTGTGCCTTAACCTAACCCAAGTTGTGCCTTAACCTAACCCAAGTTGTGCCTTAACCTAACCCAAGTTGTGCCTTAACCTAACCCAAGTTGTGCCTTAACCTAACCCAAGTTGTGCCTTAACCTAACCCAAGTTGTGCCTTACCCTGCTCTGTAATTGGCATATGACACGTTACATTAATGTATTGTCCAACCGCAACCCGCTCAGAATGTTGTGTACACAGCTACGTGTCATCTCCCCATAACAGCTGCATTGCAGTGTGGTACGCCATAGAGACGTGTGGGAGTAATGGACGCAGTGGATGGCGATCAGCATGAGCCGTCTGTTCATGTAGTGGCGCGTGTATGCAGACGTAGTAGTCTCTTCTCACACAATGTGATAGCACGGTGCCCCGCGTTCCACATCTGCGACATGCTACAGAGGCCGGTTGACAGTTGGTCGCGCAATGGACATCGCATACGTACGGGGGCACCTTCCACGTGCCCTCTAGTCGGGCACATTTTGTTGCGTGGATGTGAGCGGATGTAGTGTGTCTTGACACCTGACAGGCAGGCATGCAATAATAGTTGACTTTGCAAACGGGGATGGACGTGTACGTTTACTGGTGACGTTACGCAAATGAACAACTGGTAACCCGTTGTGGTGCGGTTGTCCTTGCTGGAGGTACATCTGTGAGGGCAACGATCGGTACAGCTACGAAGCGGTCCCCACCATACCAACGAACGTGAATGTGAATCTGGGTGTGAAGCGATACGCGGCTGTGGGTGGGTGGGACTGTCCCCGGCCGGTGAGGGGGGGCCGCCCGGCGTGCTGGCCGCGCGGTGCGTGGGCGCACGCGCTACAGCCGGCTGGTGGGGGCGCCCAGTGGCAGGCGCGCCGGCCGACGGACGCGGCAGGCGGCGCAGCTGCGCGCCGGGGCACCCTGCGCGCGGCGCCGTGCAGCCAAAGTGGGTCCTCGCCGGCCCGGTGCGAAGCGCGGTGGACATCTGCAGTGTGCTGGTCCGATTGAGGACTGTGTGCGTTGAGGATGCGCCGCCGCCCGGCACTCGGCGCCGCGACGCCGTCTGCTGCTCGGTCGCCCCAGCGGTTCTCGCTGGTGGTTTGTATCGCAGTTGTGCAGACGTGTTGGCACGTGCGCTGTGCTGGGAGAGTTCGCTTCGGCACCCACGTGGGGCCTTTGCCCTTCTGTGGCGCTGGCGTTGGAGCTGCCGGTCACCGTAGGTGGCGCGTGTTGTCTCCCGCCGGCAATGCCACGACAGCACGCTCCCGGGCCTCTGTCGGCAGCGGCAAGCTCAGTTGGGAGCACGGGTGGTCGCACCTAAAGCGTCTACTCGCCTAACTCCGGGCGATTGCGCCTCTCTCGAACCCGACCAAGTACTTAGGACGGCGCTGCGCGCCGCCGGGACCTGAGAGGGTTTCGAGGTGTATTGTGCAGGGGAGCTCAGCCTCCTCCTGTTTGCAGAATAATTGAGCGGACGCTTGCGTGTTCGCGCGGGCCCCTGGGACACACTCCCGGGCGGCCGG